>NW_010255801.1:399-63114 GCF_000690775.1 Eurypyga helias | reverse complement strand
AAAAAGCACTTCAAACAGTATGTTTTAGCACCAAAACAATAGCTCTACAATATGCACAAGAGGTCAGTCATGTTTACCTATCCCCTGGGCAGCATCAGAACCCCTGAATGTGGTGTGCAGTTTCTACTAAAAGTCAGCGTGGATCTTCACCATTTAATTATTTTGATTTTTTTTTTCCTTTTATTGACCATTATTAGTCCATTTTACATCCTCAGTAAGGCATCCAGCCAGCTATCATCACTTGAACAGTGGTAATCTGAAAGGTTACAACCCTCATGTTAAGGGGCAATAAGCCAACAGAGAAAATTCAGCCTAGTATATAACCTCTTCTGCCCTACACATATGTCCACTTCCAAGTCTAGAACAAGAGGTTCATACTCTCATTTCTTCCTCACCCCCCACTCTTGATGCACGTTCTAGGAGGTCAGTTTACTGGGGAAGAAGCAGGAGGTGAGAAGGCGGTGCTTGTGGGCATTTTGGGGTGGGGGTTTGCCCTGTTAACCCCAGCTGGCTCATACCCTATATGATATCAGAGGTACCACACAGCTCACACTGAGATTCCATCTCTGAAAGTTGTCAGTCTGAGGTTTTCAAGAGGAAACAGAAGGAAGCCCAGATTTGTTATGTTCAAGTGATCACACCTTAAGGCACATCCAAGCTTGACATATGATTTGGGAATGACAGGAGCAGATGCTGTAAAATACATTTACAGAACAACACATAATTGTGATAGCCTTCCCTTCTACTGACTACATTTGCTGTAAATCCTCCTGTTTTTTCAAGCCCCTGGCAGGTAACAGGAAGCCTTACCTTTCAGTGGAGTATCTGTACCATTAGTCAGCCTCCAGCAACAGGGAGCTAGCCACCTTGCATAACAGTGATGCCTAGAACAAGCACCCCATCAAGAAACCCAGGAGGTGATTACTGATCATGTGTTTGCAGAAACACACACCAATTCCAGTCTCAAATGACAGCAGGAAGACAAGCCAACTGCTTAGGACCACTGGGAATGCCTGGCTAGTCACTGGGTACCCAATGTTTCTGGCCTTGCTCCGTGACTTCAGCCTTGTCCTTTACACTCCTTACACCCAAACCCACACTGATACTGAGAATCAAGCTGGCCCGGCCTAGAGAGACAGTGAAGAAGCAAACCAGCAATAAAAAGTGATATCCATAAACAGTGGCTGGCATACTGGGAAGATCAAATATACAGGGGAAACACACACTGATACATCTTCTTGGTATCAAGCTGGTGATTTTGCTGACAGTTGAGCTGTACATGACTATTTGAAGGAGATTACAGTTCTGTCTTGGGATCAAATTCCCTCTCATCCCACTATTTCTCCAAGAAATCACAAAATATGACCTAATTCAGCAACTTCCCAGAGAAAACAGGTGATTTCTGCCTGTTTGGCTTGGATTCCTGGTTTTGCTACAGAATAGACTGCATTGATTTAAACTTTTGGGTAACAGTCATGCTGTTATGTTAGCAATGGCAAATATAAAAATGCAGCAAGGACGAGGTACTGGCTATCATTGAGTTAGTTTGGCTGGAAATTTTATATCATATTTTCAACTTGGAAAAGATGATGTACCTTTGTTAAGAAAGAAAGAAAGCATATCAACATATCCTCAACTCTACGGAGAAGCTGTTTAAGCAGTCATTACCGTCCTGTCCCTTTGAGATTGCTCATTTTAGGGTTGCATCAGGTTTGGGAAATGAGAAAGAAGGGAGAAATTCAACAGGGCAGACTTCTCCCTCTGTCATTCAGCCCACCAAAGCAGTAACATAGAACTGGGAATGTGCTGCTTGGGCGGGGAGGAGTGTGGGGTGTGGGGAAGGGAAATCACATCCAGTCTGAAAGAGAAAGCCAATCTCCTAGACTCAAACATTTAGATTCTGGAAGACTTCATTCTTGGATCATAGCTTTACAACCTGGTCCTGCATACACCTCTAGTTTAACCAAGTCCATCTTAACTCTTGAGAAATGCTAACAACCTCAAGGAGTTAGCTGCCAGAAAACTTCTTTCTAGACATATATCCATTATTTTCCATTACTCTAGTTATTCTTAACTAACAGTTCCAAGTTATAGCCTTGATCATGGCTGCTCCTTGAGCAATCCTTTTCTTTTGTCTGGATGTTACTGTCTTTCAAAAACTCTGTAAATGGCCATTAAACATTTCACCAGCTCCCTGATCAGATTAAGGCAAGATTCTAGCCTCACCTGTTCAGTACCTGCTAAGGAGAAAAGCAAGGTAGAAGGCATTAAGGGTCTATGGAGAAATGGAGGAACATATTTAGTTGAAGGGGTCAAGACATGGGACTGGAGACTAATGAACACAGGATGAATACCAGATATGTGCAAGGGAGTACTACTTATTGCAAAGAATTTTGCCTCATCAGCTTCAATTAAAAGAAAACTAGGAAGGTAAGTTTGTAGAGTTCATTAAGCTACAGACCAAGAATCAAAGGAAAAAATCAGGAAGAGGAGCAGCAAACAAATGTCACAGTACACAAGCGATTATTACCACAAATAATTATAGAGAATTTTGTGTCTCTGAAGTGCTTTGCACACAGTAGTTCAGTAGGACAAGACCTACTTCTCAGTGGCTACAAAGGCTTTGCACACTGCAAGAATCTGTCTGTCAGTCAGCTATAATGCAGGCTTGCAAATTAAATAGCTTTATGACCCAGTTCACCACTGTTTTCCCCTTCCCTTGCCCTGCACTAGGCAGGGTAACCTCAGGAAGTTGCATATGTAACAGAAAATCATCCGCTTCCTCTCTTAATATGTGCTCACATCAAATTCTATAACCTTTACAGTTCCACTGCCTCCTCTGTCTGCGATGCATATGTCTCACTTTGGTTCTCAAGAAATTCAAAGGAACACTGAAGCAAGCTTCATGACAACTGCCAACAGATCAAAATTACTGCGCGGGAACCAGGAGTTAAACAATTTGACCTTAACAGTATTCATTTCAGAAGAGTGAGACAGCTCTGAGGCAGACTCTCAAAGCAATGGGGTGAAGCAAACACTGGGTATGATTTCTCAGCTGTTGGTTAGATATCAGTGCTTGAATTAATTTGCCTGACAAAAGCCACTTATATACAATAGTGATCAAGCAAGGTCACAATGACATCCGGCCCTCTCAGAGCAGCTGGTTGCTTCTCTAACCCCTTTGCTCACTGTGCTGTGCACCACAGCTTGGGTCTCAGCCACTTTGATAATCAGCTGAGCTATTCTGAGCTACAGAGCCTCACACGGAAGCAGAATCTGGCCTTAGGCTTTTAAAATACACCTGCAGCTGACTGAATGCAAGACTCAGACCATGGAGCCTACTTTCATCGAGGGAAGCTGGAACATGCAGAGACACATAAGGCAAACTGAGATCCAACCACACATTTCAGCAGAAATCTAGCAGGCTTACAATTGTGTAACTGTTGTCACACATTAACTAACACAGCAAAACAACATAACAAACCCTTCCTGTTTCACCCCCTAGCATATACATTTCTTCAGAGTTTGAGGAGGACCCCAAACCTCCCTGCACTGAAAAGACACTTTGGCATCTCTTTCTGCAGGCTGAACCTTCAGTAAACAGAATGAGGGATGGAGGATTCTGACCCAGGGCACCCTGAAGTCAGGGGGACGTCAGGGTGGTTGGTACCTCGTCCAAGGCACACATACCTGAACAGGACTGAACTAGTTATGCAACTTCATTCAGCTTCTCGTGATTGCAGCATTAAAAAATTAAGAGTGGAGCTGTATGCATATGAACGAATAATTTATTTGCTTCTAACCTCTTTCTGTGCTATAATTTCTCCTGTTAGTCTTTACGACCTTTTGGTAGCTCATTAACATCTCAGTTCATTAAGTCTGAAGATTTCAAGTTTTGACCTTTGTATCATATGTAGATACTTCCCTACTGCGTTAACATACAAGGGTGTTTTTTCAGCATGTTTTCTCACATCTGCCTGGTTCAGAAGCGGCAGAACACCTCTCACACGAGAGGCACTGCAAACAGCCAAGAGTAGAATTATCCAGAAAAATCTACACGGGAAAGACAGATGTTCATACAGCAAAAGAGCTGCCCTAATCACAGGCATTACAGCACTGAAAACTCTCAGTACAAGCCTATGTTTAATGGAACAATATGTTATGGTACAATACATCCTACAACAAGACCTGATCTGACCCAATTCCCAGAAGTTGTAACAAGTGTTATTAACTTCAAGACAATTACTCACACAGACAGGGGTATTCACAAGCAAGTCCTGATTCAGTAACCTCTATAATATGACTAAACTTCTGGTATGTGGGTAGTCAGCGTAATTTAGGATGATTCAGGTCACTCTAAATATAAGATACCCACTTGTCTTATAGCTTTAGAGGTTTTTTAAGCCATATGTAAAGTGATCTCATCATGTGCTGCTCTGTATCTTATTGTTCAATCAGGTATTGCTAAACAGGAGTGTTAGGTAAACTATGGTATAGTACACAGTATTCCTTAGTACTACACAGTACACAGAGCTCCTTCACTCTAATTCCAGCAGCAGTTTGCTGTGTAATTCCAGGTACAGGCAATAAATTACTGTGTCCAGTATAGTTTACATTTTAAGGGCTGCAAATAATGCATTGCATAATCAATGACAGATGCTATGAAGTAAGTTACTTTGATTTTGAAATGGTCAGAGACATTTCTGATGTTCAGCACTCAAATGGCCATTACAGAAGCATTACCCTACCATTTGACTTACTTCTCTGTCACTGGGCAGCGACAGGTCTGATAAGACTGGGATACAGCAATGCGTAAAAGGAGGAGAAGGCAGATGCACACGAGCCTGAACTGGGTCATGAGCAGTTAGTGAAATTGTGTTAATTTATAATCAGCAAAGATTTGGTCTTGTAATTGTGCAGACAAAGTATTCCTCAGAATATAACTCTCCCCAGACTCAGAATTCAGTGCTGGTAGTAAAGCCACCTTGCCTTCTAGAAGGTCATGGTTTCAATCTTAAGAAGTGGCCAGAGACAAGGAAAAGATGCATGGGCCATAATTCTTCCTATTTCAGCTGCCTTCTTTTGGTCTCTGAAAGTGTCTCGTATCTCACTACTCCTTGGCTGGTTCCTTGTGCTAAGGTAAAAAGAGATAAATCAGCATTCCTCTGCTTCAGACACTTCAAAGCTTTAGCATTGTGGCTACTTTGAAGGTTTTAGAGTCTGAAACATCATCCTTTACCCAAAGCCTCCAACTGCAACAGCTTAAGGAAGAGCTAAGAAGAATTCACTATGAAAGCAGATCACCTGAAAGAGAATTATCTGTTCTGATGCATGCTGAAGTTCTGCATAAACTTGTCTGCTTGCCCTAGCTCTAAGGGAAATCCTTGGCTCTGAGCAGAATGCTAACACCATGAGGAACCCAGCCCCTCATCTGTTCATGAAGCTGTTATTCCATAGTTGACTCAGATTTAGCAAGGAGACCTATGCAGTACAGGATACACTGCTCGTCACCAATCGGGTCTTGCTCTGTAGCACAGCAGGAAGGTCTTCAGCTAAGTGAAATTAGCACAACTAACTGATAGGAAATTATGCAGGGGTTTCTGCTAAGTAGGACGCATATACACATCTCCCTTGGGAAACAGCACAGATAAAACCCCATCCAGGAAAGACTTTTATCTATCAATTAGTGTCAGTCACCTTTAAGAAGGGACAAGTCTGGGTTGAATCCTCTCCAACATGCAAGTCTTGTAAGTCTTTGGTTAATAATCTGTCCCTTGCAGCAGGCTACAACACGGAATGAAGTGCTACTAAAAATAAAAAAATGCAGGTTCTTCAAACAGGAGTCTGGAGTCATTGGTGCTGCCAAACCCTGAGGGTCTTTCATCAATTTCCTAGGCTCTACTACAAGAATATGCTTTATTACCACTTTTTATGGAATAAAACACCCTAAATTTTCAGAATGAGGCAAACTACCACCACCCCAGGTGCCACTAAGTTCTGCAGACACTTTCATAAACTGCCTTTGCTGCTGCAGACAGCCTTGTCCTTCTTGCCTAATGCCTTTCCCCCACAGATGGGCTTTCTTAGCCTGGTTCATTTCTTAGCCAGGTTTACACTGAGGCCCTACAAACTGCCATGTTGGCACAACCCAGTAGGAGCAGGCATTACTTGGACTAGCACTGCCAACCAAAACCACATTCCTAAAACACCTCTCAGGTGAATTAAACAGCTACAGTCTGTTAAGCTCCTTGCGGAAATTCTGGCTCCCACCCAAAACAATACAGTTCTTGCAAACCCAGGTTAAATTACCTTCAAGCTGTATGTGGTCATTTTGCTTCTGAAGTACAAAAATCATACAATATATTCTCCTCCCATCTCTATGTGAAATTTGCTCCTGTACTAAACCCAACTCAAAATCTTCCACCATTTAAAACAGGCCTAGACTTCCAAGCAATGCAAGGAGTTCAGTAGCAAGTAGCAATACAAAGGGTTACACCTAATGAATTAAGATCCAACTCAGTTAACAATTCTCTGAACAAACACTAGAAATGCCATAGATAAATGCCAAGGAGAGAGAGCTTTGGGAAGGTCTTGCTGGAGTTGCTACAGTTAACAAGAAATTTTCTCATTTTATTTAGAGGAAAAAGAAGCAGCAAAAGACAAGCTATTTGATTATATTCATAAGGTGACTGGAAAGAATGGGTGCTCTGGAAGGCAGAACATGGGTGCTCTGGAAGGCAGAACAAGAAGGGAGATGCTTCACCTGCAGATCTGTACACAAGAATTCAGATGAGACATGCACTAGCTGCAATGGTGTAGACTGCAGCACATAGATGACAGTCTTATCTGCTTACTGACCTATGATCAGCTTGCTTGGACTGTCTTGTCATGCTGGCATTGCTGTCGTGCACTATACACAGCCCAAGTAAATTAGTATGCGTATCTGGTGAGTCCTTCTCCCAGTGACATATACAGGAGGAGTCAGAAAATTTCATCTCCAATGGTACAAGGGCTCTCTCCTTGCCTTAAAAAAGTCATTCCCCGTCCTTGTCCCAGCCACTTAAGCACATGCTGTTTGTGTGCAACAGCCCTGTGTTTTAGAGACATTCACATAAAGGGCAGGGTACAGCATGCATGCAGGTTAAGGGGTACAAGGAAAGCAGACTGGGAAAAAAATGACCCGAACACCCCACACCCATCACCCCCCATTCCATGCTTCTGTGAAGATCTTCCTTATTTGAAAGTAGCTGCCAAACCTTTTGAACAAACAGTTTTCAGCCCGAAGAGATCACAGACTGTTTGCTGCCCTTTATTTGTGGTAGATCGCATTATTTCTTCTCCACAGCTGAATGGCAATGTTTTTTGAAAGATGAATTACAAGATGGGAGAATTGCAAATACTTGTCTGAGCACAAACTGCTTTGTTTGCCTTAGAGGGAAGGTGTTAATATGAAGAGCAATCACTCCAGCACACATCCTCAGAGACACACACATCCACAAGTGAAGTTGAGTTCCCACAGCAGCTCACTGGCCTCCAGTGAGATTAATTAAGCACTTTCTCAGTGCTCATCTCCACCCAGAAGCTGGCAATCTCAGGCCTGCAGTTAGCAATCCACCAGCCACCTGTCTTGCTGTCGTCCCCATCAAATTAAGTATGTTTTATTTCTTACCATTTGCCTCGCCTTTATGCGTCACTGGAAAACAGAAGCGTACTGTTTGGGAAAATTACTTCTCTACATAATTTGAAGACTTGTGGTTGGACTTAACACATTATAAGGAAAGCAGATACAAAGGTCAGTGCTCCTACAAGTACTCCCCTGCATCACCACAGGAGTTGTAATTTGGCAATTCAGGCTGGGTTTTTATGTTGGCATCTTTCAGAGTCCTGCTTAGGGTACCCCGACCCTTCCTGCAACAGCTCCCCAGCTGCAGGGACACGCGCCACGTGTTTCACCGCCAAGATCTTGCACAATTTACTTACAAGTCTTTAAGGCAGACTTTGCTGCCTGTTCTGTGCTCTGACTGGAATGGAAGGGAAAGTGAATGCTCCCATTTTAGCTTCAAATTATTTTAAATACATGATGACAGAGGCTCTGCAATGAAAAGGGCCTCTGGCTGCTTCTGCGTCATGAGCGCACACAGGCACACACGCACGTAACTGCAGGAGATGGGGAGAAGCGCTCAGCACATGTTCTTGCCCAGCAAGGTAACCCTGCTGCATCCCAAACAGCAGTGACGCCATGGGGGGTTCGAATTAGGGGTCTCCTATCACAGATTTCTTCTATAAACATCATCTGCTAAAAGCCCCACAGGAAACAAGTTAACATGAAAATAATTGAAGCTCCCTCCCTTCTTGGTATTTGTTTCCTTATCCTCAAGGCTAATGCCTGGGATTGTTGTGGTGTAATGACCCTTTCTGCCAGGCTCCAAGGAAGAGCAAGGGATGCTTCTGCTGCAGGTAGCCTTACTATCCCTCTTCTGTGAGCTGCTATAGCTCAACCTGAACTGGATCTAAACTCCCAAATTGAGGGAAAGAAATATTTGCAAGCAGATCTAGGTATCACAGCTGCTCCCCTTCCCCAGAGTGGTCTGGACTAGCTTTGTCACCCTTTTGACTGCTGGAGAGTGCTGAACTTTGCACTTCAAGCCAGTCTTCATGTGTCTACAGAATCAACACCTTCCATAGGCACTAACTTCCTTCTAAGATACAAGACCACACAACTTGTCCAGTATTACTGGATGCAGGCAGCAAACAAATCCAGTCAGACACCAGAAATAGAATCATAGAATCACAGAATGGTTTGGGTTGGAAGGGACCTTAAAGATCATCTAGTTCCAACCCCCCTGCCATGGGCAGGGACACCTTCCACTGGACCAGGTTGCTCAAAGCCACATCCAGCCTGGCCTTGAAGACATCCAGGGATGGGGCATCCACAACATCTCTGGGCAACCAGACAATAGTTATGTCATATTCTATCAAACAGGTATCACACGTCAGCATGCCACTGCATTAGCACTGTGTGAATTTCCCACAGCTTGTGGATACTGTCAGTTTAAATCTATAATCATGTCTCTACCCATTAGTCAGCACAGAGTCAGTCTCAAGAAACCTTGCTCAACACAGCACAAGGTCAAAGATCAGAGCAGGAATTGCTGGAAACCAGCATTTCTGGAAAAGGCTTGAACACCCCTACACTAGCATGTTCCTGGTGAAAAGGTGCCACTGACACCAAGCACTGATGAGAAGGGGAGTCTTTTTAGGGTATAGTCAAATCTCTACCCCATGCTCCTAAGTCAGGAACTGTGACAACCGTTACCCACTGCCTACAGAGAGAGACAGACACATGCAGATGTTATTTCACCAAAGATCTTAGCTGAATCATCCTGCAGGTGCACAGTTAGCCCTCAACAACAATTCAAGGAAGACATGATGGGTAACAGAAACCTGATTCCTGCGGCTAGTGGTGATGATTGTCATCCTTGCAACAGTAGTAACACAGACTTCCATCACCTGCCAATCATTAAATCATGAAATGAAAGGAAAAAATGAGAATGCACAAAAGAAAAAGAAAATTTTTTTTTCTGTTTTTTTTTGAGGTATGACTCTCACTGTGATTTATGATTCTATACGCAAGAGATTTAAAAAAACTCAATACATCAAAGGGTGCTAAAAAAACCCCAAACTAAACAAAACAGGGCACTGTAAGCACAACCCTGTACACTTCCCAATCTCTAAAACTCTACTGAAAGCCAGTCTTCCATTTCGGAGCTTCATCCCAGATCCTTAAGCTTTCCTTTAGTAATTTTAGCAGTTCCAGAACAGTTTGAAGTGGACTCTGAGCACACAGTCTATCTACACCTATGAAATCCATGTCACCTACACAGCCACGTACATCTTTTTTAAAGCCTCTCACACTACAGAATGACACTGGCTCCATGCCTTCATAATTTTCTTTCAGGCAGGACTTTGGAGACCCCTTTATTAGCCATCCAAGGTCTCCCCAAGAACCCCACTGTTTTGCTGACCTTCAAGATCTGTGCCCATAAATCCCCTACACACCAAGAAATGCTTATACAAGACCTTGTAATACAAAGATAATTACCTTGTCAGATTAAAAACCAATCTAACACCCTGTCAAAAGCAACTATCACAACTTAAGAGTAAACCACTTATGTTCTCCTTCCTTTTTGTCCTTGCAAAAGGGCTCCCAAGCAGATACAAAATGAATGCATTTCAAGAACAAATTCAAAGCACGTACACATCAGAGGGTTAAAAGTGAAAAGCGCACACGCTCTACAACATTCTGCTTCTGTTCTCTGAGGCCCCAATTCCACAAACACACGTCTGTACTTAATTTTAGTACAGAAACCGTTTCTTTAGCACACCCCTGGAAACTAGGGTAAGGACGCACCCATCTGCAGAATCAGGGCCCAAGGCCGTGGCCTCTCACTGCAGCGTAGGTTGCGAAGTATCTCACTACACAAGGCAGAATTCAGGAGCATAAGGTCACACAATTGGAGTAGAAACTGAATGAAAAAAGTCTGTTGATAAAGGACAATGTCAAAATGGATGGATCTGCAAGACCAGTTTAATTTGGCTCCCTACTTCAGGGGAAAAAAACAGTCTGAAGAGCTTTGCATTTGTATCTGCATCCAACCTGGGGCACTTAACAAACATTGGCAAAATAATACATATTACAGCAAAAAATCCAAATGATTAAGTCCAGAATCACACAAATGGGAATGAGGGAATGACACAGACCTACAGCATTCCTAATCTCAACTTGGGTATCAGAGCAGCAACTTTAAACAAGCGCCGTTGTCACATTCTCACTGTTGTCAGGCTGGAATCTCTTCAGGTGCATCTTGCCTCCCAGAGGCAGCCTCACAAAAAGACTATTTTTACAGTCTGGGAGGCATCTGCTCTGCAATTAATAGCACAGCATTCATTCAACAATATCTCTTTCCTCTGTCCCACTCAACCTGGGCTATGCTTTCATCACCCCATAGTCTATATATTCTTAAAAGTCATCAGGATGCAAGCAAGTATTCAAAGGACATCAAAGATCTACATCTTCCTTTATATGAATCATTACAACAGGGACTCACCATGTTAAAGTCAGTCTCCCTAAAGACACTTCTGTGAGAGGTACCTTCCAAGAACATGAACAGGACAGATGACTATAACATACTAGCCTACGTAGTCTTTTCATATTCATCAGTCTCACCTTAAGGGCCCAGCCCTGCCATGTGTCAAACATCATTAGCAGGCTGGATGGGGATTCAGCTGAACTCCTATTGTCTAGTTCCTCCTTTCCCAGACAGCATGACTTTTTTGTGGCTTCATCACAACTTAAAAGTTTCGTATCACAAACTATCATCTATGCAATGTTTTAGACAGTTTCACAATTTCAGTTGTATTTCTGGTCTTCCAGAAACTTGGCATAACACATTGATAGTGGTCTATTTGGCATTTAATGAGCCTTGCTTTTGGTCAGATTTAAGAATTTGACCTGCCCCAGGTAGCAGCTTATTTTACTTATTTTCTGTATTGATACATAGGTCATGGATCTCAGTTGTGAACAGTCTTGCTGAGCAGAAGCTGTGTAAATGCAGAAAAAGAGAGGCATCTTATGTTTTTTACCGCACTTCGAAACTGATTTTTAGACATCTGACAACAAGACCTTTTTCCCTCATAACAAGCACATGGAATAGCATAAAGAGAGATAGCCTGCAAAAATTAAGACCTTCCATGAAACTCTCCAGAAGAATAACTGAATAGATCAGTAGCAGGACTAGATCTGAAATAGGCACTGAGACACTTCTAAAAAGGGATAGTTCAGTGTTTCTCCTCCCATCACTTAAAAAACACCCACACAAATACATACACACACAAAGCCAACAAAGATTTTACTTAGCATATTCTGATCCCTGTCTGCTTAATTTTTAATGCATCCATTTTTTGCTCATAAAACCAAGCACACACACCAAAAAAAAAAGTGAGTGTCAATCTTCCCTTTTGGGTGATGATTTTACTGCTCCAGTTTCTACACACACTCCCGACAACTCTGCAGTTTCTCGCAATCCCCAAAAAAGCTCAGAAAATGCTGACTAACACTGGTTTTGAGGAGAAGAATAAGTGATCATGCAGAGAGCAGTGAAACATAACTTGGTCAAAGTATGAGATCGCAGGGCCGGGAAAATAGAGCTTAGGTACATGCCCGCAGACAGGGCTGTACACATGCCCTTGCCTGCTAGTTCTTACTCACTGTCACACACACACCATTTTTGCATCAGCTATTGCTGTGTACCTCAGAACTAAATAGCTGCAGAGGCCATTAGATGCTTAATTGCCCATGATTAATCCAAATGGAGTTTTCCCATTCACAGGAACACTCCCTGCTTCCGAACAAGAACAGCAGAGCGTTCTCAATTGTGTCTCAACATGCTCTATGAAGTGTGATGAAAGAAGACAAGAAATTTATCCTTGAGAAAGACAACAGTCTAGTGGTGTTTTAATAAACTTGTACATTTAGTTCTTCACGAGTGCAGCCTCCTATTACCTGTGGCGAGCCAAACTCCTAACCAAAACACGCCTCTGGGATAGTCCCTTTAGAGCTCTCAGAGCCCACATTAGCATGCCAAACGCAGTAAGGTTCAGCTTTTCTTTATCCCTCTCACAGTTCCATCTGCTATTTCCTTAAAGTGAGACCCCAGTTTCAACCACATGCACCAGTCATACAGAAAAAGATACATTCTGGCAGATTTGTAGCTACATTTGCTGCTCCTTGAATAAACATTTAATATTTTAGAAAGGGTAAGACATGTACTTGGAAGCCCCATTCTCACGGCTGTGCTACAGCAGACAAATGCTAAGAAGGTTTGTCTGCATTAGGCTCTGCCTTTGGGGTACGTGTAGGCAGAACAATTTCCCGTAGATCGTCTTTCTTACGCAAGGAAAAAGGTGGATGCAAGATAAGGATTTTTCAAAACCCTATATTTTTCCAGACAATTCACTTCTACAGCACCCAAAATTCTGCATTAGAAAGGTTTCTTATATCTTATAGATAGGAGTGAACATCTGGGGTGGTGATGGGAGCAGGGATACAGACAGGGCCAAAAAACAAACAAAAAAAATAATGCCAAACACACCAGAAAAATCCTCACTAACCACGCAATCTCCCCACACACCCCAGGTTCTATTAAAGCTCTCACACTGAGACAATCAAAATCATCAGTTCTAACCAGAATTCACACCCAGAACCCTTAGATGACAGTCCAAGCTCTTTCAATGATTTCATGTGTGGTCTTGGTCACTCCTTGCCTCAGTTTCCCCAGTTACGTAATCATGAATTTGGTTTTTATTTGCTAACACTGAAAGAGCGTGGATATCAGTGTTTTGGGGGGCACATTTTCTTTTTTTAATCTGACACACTGCCCATGATTTACTGCTTAGGTTCATGCATAAGCTCTGGCATTTTTTCACACCTCCAGGAGCTCTGACCTTGGCTTGGGACACCCAGTTCTACCTGAAAACACCCACGACTTCTCTTCCCATCCAGCTGTATCTCCCAAGTTGTGCTTCTATAACCACAAACTCAAATTTAAACATAAAAAGGTGCAAAAGCTCAATGAGCGGAAAGAAAAGCAGCTCCAGGACTGTGCCTAGGCACTGAGAAACACATGCACAGTGTAGTTAGTTAGTCCTTTCTCTTGACATCATTTATAATACCCGACTTCTTGATATTTGCGTTCTAGTCAGACAACAATGCAAACACACCCCCCCTATCTAAAATAAGTTGTAAAAACAGAGACACTACAAGTTTCCAAGTAAGTGGAGACAAATAGGAAACTAAGATGGATAAAGCAAGTATAGTCAAAAGAAAGCAACCAAACACCACAGAAATAAATGCCAGGAGCTCAATGCAGATGGCACAATGCAGTTTGCCAAACACGTCTAGAGGGTGAAGCAAGCACATGCTTCCACACACGCTGCGACCAGTTTTTGCACCAGCAAGCCAATGCTACACAAATAAACCAACAAACCCAAAAGGCACGCAGAACCTTACCTACAGCCTTGGGCACTTCTCCAGGACAGGACTCTCTGTCAGTGCCTTTGGGATGAGGAGACAAGGCCAGGGCTTCACTTCACCTCCAGAGCAGCCACACCGCTTGTTTCTACAATGAATACAACTGGACACAACTGCTCTTAACACACATACCTACAAACCAAGCCCGCACACCATTGCTGACCAGAGGACACACAAGCCACCAGCCAGCCTCAAGGCCCACCAGCTATATTGGCTTCCCTGGTCACATGGGGCAGCTTCAGCCATTCACAGGCCCTGACTGCTGTGGCCTCCCTGCCTGGCAGCATCCTTCTGGGAGGAGGAAGATTAAGAAATTGCTAGAAAATAGCCAACTTCCTCCCAGCATTTCACCCAGGACTGTTGATAACTTCCCCCTGAGAGAAGCACACTGGTCCCTCGTCACTTTTTTTACAAATAGGCTCTGAAACCTGTGGAGAAACAAGAGCTCTGCCCACCCCAGTCTCATCCCTGGGGAGAAATCCCCAAACCCTTTTCTCCTCCTGTTAAACTGCATTGTGCCTTGGGATCCATTTTCAAATAAGTAGGGTATTTCAGAAATAAGAGGGTTTGTGCTTTGGCAGTACACAAGAAGCCCTGGGAAGCTGTAAGATGGCCACCCGCTGAAGTGTAACAGCAGTTTGAAAACCGTGAGGTGATATGAGGCCAGAGCTGAATGGTGTCAGGACTCCAGGTCGGTTCTTCAGGGGTAAAAACCCTTCTGAAGCCTGCACACGGTTAGTGCAAGTTTTATATTAATTAATAATAATCACTGTTCCCAGTTTGTCCTTAGAGCTGATGAAGTCACTTGTCCTGTAACTCAACAGCAAAATTCACTGATAAAATGTACATGAGCTCCCAGCTGACTGCCAAATGGCAAGAAAGCCATGTGATTTCTATTAACTTTGTTGGATTTGAACCTGGGAGTTGAAGTGCCCCATATCTCACAGCCAGCCCCTGACTGAGCCCATTCTCCGCTGTTGTCCTTTCTTTGAAGATTCAGATTTCATTCAGACGACGAGACACCTGCCTAGCCAAATACCACCTCCAGCCCTAGCTTAACTAAATCCAGCTATCCACATGATTGTTGAGCACAAACTTAACTATGTGGATCTCCGAAATACAGCATCTGAGCAGACACTTGGAGGTAATCTCTCCTATGACAAGTATGGCCCAGCCACCTGCAATATTTGTGCACCGGTACCGTCTTCCAGAAAAAGCACTTTAAATATAGTAATGATTTTAGGTTCACATGTAAGTGTAACTGCTCACACCACTTTGCAGATTAAAAGCCCTGAGGCAAAGGTATGTTCAACAACCCAGATCTATGGCAAAGTTTAGAACAAAACCCACACTCTCTGCTTTTTAGTGTTAAGCTGTAACTGGAAACACAAACTTCCTTTATATTAACACCTCCTCTGCCTGGTGTCATTGAGAATAATGAGATAAAAATTGCAGCAACGTAAATTAGTTGGTAGTTCTTGATAAGATTGTCTTCATTGAAAGGTGATAATGCTGTTAGTTTCCAGCTGACACACACAGAACTGGCAGCAGCCTTGTTGTCTTGCATGGAGCTTGGAATGTATGCATTCCCACTATTTCATTTGAACACCAATTGTCATTTACTACTCAGCCCGGAGGTGTCCTTTATGACCTGGGGCCTCAGGCAGCTGGTCTGAGAGCTCACCCTAGAACTGGAGATTTTGACAGGAGAGTTCTGTTAGTTGTTACACCATAACTTTGTTTGAAGGGTGTGGAGGAAATGCTGTCTAACCTGTTAACTGAGGAAAAGGTCCTTTGAACTGTAGTTACCTGTTGGCACAGAGTTCAGTTAGGCAATCTTAATTGTTTGCATTTGATTATACATATAAAGAAAATGTGAAGCTGCGTCACTTTGAACTAAGATATTTTCAAAAAGACGTGGATAAACAGCTCAGGAACACACCGTAGGAACACCTAGAGGTCTCTACCAGGAGAAAAACAGATGAAACTAACTATAGGACAACCTTTTACATTCCTTCAGCTGGTTGTTCATCCATTCATATGGCAACCATCTTCCTTTTCAGTGCCAGTGGTTTTTGACAGAGAACAAGGAAGGAAAGTTTTGAACGGCCAAAACAAAATACAGTGGCTGGTCCTCATGTTTGGACTAGATTCTCCCACAGCATCTATATTTTGGGAGAGTAAAGATTCATGTTGCACACATACCAGATCTGGACACACACATGCATATGTGCAAAGAATCACAGCAATGGGCAGTTATCAGGGGGTTTTATGGGACTGGTGGTAGCACACAAAGTATTCTGGTTACCCAATATACAAGCATCCCACACCCTCTGTGGCCAGGCTCTCAAAGAGTATTTATTATGTGTTGTGGGGGTGTTGGTAATGGAAAGACTACCAGAGATACGGAAAGGCAGCTAGCATGGGTCACAAAGGAAGCACCGTGACTGTATTGTAGAGGAAAACTGTAGTGATGACTAAGGGAGGGAAGGCAGAAAAGGAGGAAGATACTTAATGTCAAAGGGCTCTAACGCATATCCTGATCTTTAGCATCAGCCCTCTTGGGTCTACCCACATTTACATGGAACAATTCCTGGGTGGTGAGAGAGAAAATAAATGTAGTTCTGTAGGCTATATGCCAGAATATTTATGAGAGCTGTAGATGATTTATAGCTTACCAAAGACACTGAGATCAGTGCTTGGACCACATTGGTTATTTTTCTATGACAAAGCACAGGTCTATATAATGCAGAGGGATTAGGGCCTATCCAACCACTGGAGTTACTCATGGGACATCAGGCTTCTGATGCCAGGGAAAAAAAGCTCCCATTTACTGCCTCCTGCCTCTGCCCCATGAGCCGCAGTGTGTTGTGTGCACCACTAGTGTTTCAGCCTCTGTTTGCTTACAAAGCAGATGTTTGACAGGCACAGAGATAATTCCTTCAAGATCTCTAACAGCTGTGGCTAGCATTCAGATAAGAGGCCCTATATTTCTACAGACACCCAGCCAAGGCCTTATGCAACTTGGTTAAATTGCCCTTTGAGACACTGCTTTGCCAGCTCGAGTAAGTGGCAGACACCTCTCTACGGGAGAAGAAAATCAGTCTTTTGTTAGACGTCAATTTGCTTTTCCTTTGGGCTCAAATTTTGAAACACTATATTTTTCCCTCTGTATTGTTTTTGGGAGGTTTTCATAAAGTAGAGTCTTCACGCATCCAAACATGGGCTGCTTCTGCCCCTGCCAGTCTTCAGTGTTTTGGTGTGGAGGCAAACGAGCTCTTTCTCTGTAGGAAGGCAGAGCTTTCATGAGGCCCATAGTGTTGAGTGTCTATTTTTATAACCTTAGCCCTCCTCCTGTCTGCCTGAAACTGTTTGCTCTGTGCAGGGCACAATTTACAGCTGATGTGTGGAGTTTAAAGGATTCTCTTTCTGAAAGAAAAATATCATTCACTGACCATTCATTAGGGAAGAGAGAAGAGAAACCAGGCTGAACTCAGCAGGATGCCTTGGGTACCCCTCAACAAGCAGAATAGTGTCCCAAGACATTTTTGCACAACAAATGAGAAATGTGGACATATAACACAGAGGTTGTGAATGGACACAAGCCATTACTGTAGCCTAACACTGACCTGGTACTGTACCCACTTAATAAAGCAAACCCATTGTCAGGGATCAGTGCCTTGGTCTCAACACCACCAGGTGTAGCAAATTCAGCTCTTGCTGGCTTAAATATTTCTGTACTATAGTCCATATCTATGGTGTCATCATAACCTGTTGGTTCACTGAAAACCAGGCTTGGTATACCTGGCTCAGAATTTAAACGCAGACCCTGTGTACTCCTGTACAGAACAGAAAGTCTTCATGGAACATTTAATGTGTGTTTTTAGGATCCTAGAAGTAGTAGAATATGTGCAGATGACATGGAACAGCTGATACCAAAGCAGCCAGAACTAATCCACTGATCTTTAAATTAGGAAGCCTTTGGAAAAAAATGCAGGTAGAAGAAAAACTTCCATATTCTCAGTGAGGAGCTGAGAATAAAACTGCTTCATCAGTCCAGACATGAATTTCTTTAGGGTTGATTGCTCTGGGAGTGGCCATCACTAAGGCAGATTTAGGAAACAGAACAAACATGAGTGAAGTTCACAACAACAGCACATGATCACTCTTTGCAAGACAAGAGTCATAAAAAGTCAAAGGAACAACTAATACTTCACCATTCTATTGCACCTCCCTCTGGAGGACTTCAATGCACTTCACCAAAGGCACGTGCTAGATCGCGATGCCTTTACTCATGCACCTGGCTACATACTGCTTTTGAACCATAAAATCAAATGAGGTCACGTATCTGAAGTACAAAGGGATCAGACTCTTGCCCTAACCAGTGCAGTGTTGGTCATTTTAGGATTGTTTTTTGTTGATGAAAACGTTTTCAGAAATTACTGCCACTTTCTCTTGTCATTAATCTTTATATTCAGAGTCCAATGTAACATCAGTTACAAATACGGAAGTCTGATGGTCGAGATACTAGTCAAGGAAAAATGGAAAAATACCTGAGGTGTTAAGCACTGCTCTCAGCAGTTGCTACACTGCACACGAAACATTATTTACTACACTGAAAGGTACATAAGGGCTTTGATCTACTCTTACATGTGCTCTTTCAGATTCAAATGGAAGGTCATCTTAGCTCCTCCTTGTATGCAAGTGGAAGGCCACTCAAGATAGGCCCATTGAGGCATGAGTAAACTGAATCAGGAGCCTATTCTGATATATTTACTCCTTGCCTATCTATTTTGTCCTTGCTGAAAGAAAGGTCACCCACAATGGCAACTGCAGTGGAAAAAATTTAATGATCATCATAGCGTGGCATATTCCTATTGTTGTTATAGTGAACCTAGTAAAGATATTCACAAGGCTTCTCCTGACTGTAGCTGTCATTAACAAGGATTTCCTCTTGCAACATACTGCGGTTCAGTTAAATGATAATTCAGCAAAGGAACAGTGTCCATATAGCAATGGTATGCATGACATCCTGCAGATGGTGGTCAACATTTAAAAGAAGTAAAAATGTCTGACATGTTTTTATTTTTTAAATTGGGTTAAATGGGATTATTTTTGTTCAAGTATTTCCATTTCTGATGGTTCTCATTGCTTGGTTTTCTGCTTACAGATGTTCTTCAGAATGGTTAAGTTCTTCCCTTCCCCTGTACAATTGCTCAACGTGGTCACAATTTTGAGACAAACTATATTAGTTGAGGACGGAACTTGGACTGACATATCAGAATTTCGCATTTGCAACTTTTCTGCAAGCAGATTTCTTTGGTTTAACCCTCAGGTCAGACATCTAGCTGATATATATAGAATCAACTTTCCATGGACCCAATTAAAATGAATCTGAGCGTCCAGTGAGAGAATTATTGTTTGCAACTGATTGCACTCAGAGTTGCAACAGAGGGGAGAGTGGGTTTTTTGCTTTTTTTTCTCCTTGTCGCCTTTGGAAATTTCACAACCTTCAGTTAGCCAGACTCAGTCTGAGCTGAGGATCTTGCAACACTGGTTTATCAATGCCACTGAAAAACAAATCTGTACAGCGTCATAACTTTCATTGATCCACCGGGTTGGATCCAAGCTGATAGCAGCTCAGATGAGATCTCAGGAAAATAAAAGTCCAACTTGTTGATTCAAACTGATATGCAATTGCATCCTGGCAGCCTTCTGGTTAGCAAACAGACCACATGGCCCAAGACTTTGCTCAGTACAAACTCTGATACAGTACAATAAGGCAGACACCTTCTGGGGTAGAGCTTTTATGGTCCAGGACTTCCTTTTCAAAGTCACACCTCTGCTAAGAATAACCAAGAGCTCAGTGGCCAGACAATTGCATGTTGACAGGAAGCAGAGCTTATCTCTGCGCTGCCGGATAGATACAAGGGACCTGAACCTGAGGAACAATTGCTTGATGTTGTCGCATGGGCAAGGGAGAACGTACCGAAAAGCTACATACCACAGTATACTAGTACATCTATTTAAAACAAGCACATAAATATATATCACACTGAACCTCAGGGACCCACAAACCTGGTTGCTGCAGGATGTTATGGAGTCCAAAGGCATAACTGTGTTTAAAAAGAAGATCAGCCCATGGCTGATCTCTGGTATTAACCTGATGACCCACAAGGAACTTTTGGCTTAGAAGATCCCCAAGTTGTTGCTGGCTGTAACTGGAAGGACAGTCTTTAGCTATTCCTATTTCTTTTTCCCTTTTTACAAGAAACCAACACTGGCCGCTCTCAGTGAGAGGAGCTATGGCCCTGATCTTAGGCAGTACAGCTAATTGTAAGATACAGTCTAGACTTCAGCCAGTGAATCAGAATTTCCTGAAATTTCTGAGCTTCCACACCCGGTGCCGTAGGTATTTACTGTGCTGCAGCCATGAGCTTTCTTTTCATAAAAGCAAAGTGTGCCAGATTTTATAGGCAACTGTGTTTATTGTCATTGTGCCTCAGGAATGAAGACTGTGCAGACGTTACTAATTTTCCTTATTCTTCCTCCAAATTTTGGATTTGCTCCATAATCCAACATTGATTTGCATTGGAGTAGTCAATGAAGCCTGGATTACCTACTGCTCTCACTTCATGACAGTAGAGCTGCAGTGTGTTCCCTGCATCTTTGTTGGTATTTCCCCCCCTCTGCAACTTCACCAAGGACCCTTGCAATACTGACACAGTGCAGCAGGGCTTTGTGTGGGTGGCCTGTATAGATGTGTGGAGGAATGCTCTAAACCCTCAGCCTGCTGCAGGTCTACAGATAAATGTAATTTCCAGCAGATTTGTGCAGAAATAAAGAATCATTACGGGCTTGGTTCTGTCTGGGCCTGAGAGATTGAGCCTGGATCTAAGAAAGGGCTTAAGCATGTGAGCATTTTTGCAGGTTTCTTGCTGCAGCTTAAGCATGCTTGCACATGCTGTTGTTGGAGTTAAACCAGAAAACTCAGCACCTCAAAGTACAAAGACACACAGCTGTGGGGCAAAAACCTAGACAATGGGAATTTTTGCTGTTGACCACAATGTTATCAGAACAAGATTCAATATCTATGATCACCTAAGGGTTCTCCATCTGCTGCCAGCAAGATCAGAAGGATGGAAGCAGTGGCTGCTGCCTCCAGGAGAGACTTAGCAGCAGCTCCCCAGGAGGCAGTGTCCCTCACCCCATCCCTCCCTCACAGCAGAAATAGCCAACATGGCCTTGCAGGGCAGGACAGCCGCTTTAGGAAACTGCCTACCTTACTCGTACCAAAAGCCAACTCTGTAAGTACTGTCCTCACGTGTTCCATTGGCTAGGTAACCAGGGATTTTACATTTACATTACATTTTCTACCACTTCGTTCCATCACTCTCATCATCATCTTTGCTGAAAATGGCATGTCAGCAGCAGGTTTCATACTCATCCTTCATACTCTAACTCATCCAGGACCAGAAACACCTTGAGAGTGCCAGGAGCCATGAGTTCAGCATCTGAAAAGGTAAAGCCATTGAGGACACCAACATGGGCCTGTCGCAAGGAGAGGGATGTCAGGCTTCTGGGACCTGTGGGGCACAGCCAGAAGAGGCACTGCAGGCTTGATACAGTGCAGTCTTTGAAGGCTGTAGCACAAGGCCAGGGACAGAGATATCACCCATCCAGATAACCCCATCTAATGAAGCTTCACTAATTCTGCTGTTGGCCAATGAGAAGAGCTTTAGAAATGCTCATTGATGCTTTTGGCATATAAGACCTGGAGGCTGTTGGTTTTGTTTGTGTTTTCCTCTTTATTTCTGTTACTATGCTAATGTAGTTCTCCCTACATTTACTGTTGCCTGGATCTGTCCCATGGTTTTATTTGTGATGTCACAGGCAGGGTTATGACCACTCGTGACATTACATGCAAAAATAACCCTTCAGAAGATAAGGAAGCCACTGAAATGACTCATACATCAGGAGGCAGGAATCCTGCTTCTGTGTGAAATGTCCCATGTGAATAGGCCATTAAATAGGGGGAAAAAAATGAGGAGTGTAAGGAACTTTGGAATAAGCATTACATTTTCCTTTAGAGTTCATCCCAGGCTCAAGAGACACCAAGGATCAGAGATTTCACATCAGTTTTATCTCCTTCATCCTGTATTCTTGACGGGAGCAAGTGAGAACGTGAGGACTGACCTTTCCTAGAACCTCTTCCGCTTTTCCTGGAAGTAAGTCTTTGGTCACATGGTAGTGTTTTGCTGATCTTTAGGAATTCCAGATCCTGAATGAGGCAGACTGTAAACAAGGAAACCTGATACCTCAAGGGCAGAAGGAGGGAGAGAACAAGATGTCCATAGACACACTGGAGTGTGTTCAAGCACTGACACGTGTTCTGTGGTTTGTTTATAAATGTGCCTGTCTCTGGGTGTACACACACACACACTCCTACAGACTACATACTATCATTTTTTATCCCGCATCACTAAAAGCAGTCCAGAGAGAGTCAGTCACAAACAAAGTGAGGTTCTCCAGGACAGGCACCGCTCTTTCAGCCCAGTCCTGACCACAGCCCTGCCTTTGCCTCTGCAGCTCTGTGGTTTCAAACCCAGTTATTTTCTGGCACAAGGCAGGGATTGCAAGGCCTTGTTTGTGGGTGCAAGCAGGTACATGAGCACTCACAAACTGTTGCCCAGTACCAGCCTCTCTTGGCTGGCTGGTTATTAAAACCCTGTCTGGCTTGTGAGTAACATAGCTGAATTTGTGGCTGGTGCAAATGAGGCATGGGGTAGGTGCTGGAGAGCAAAGGGAAGTTTTTTTCATCAAATGAGCAGCCTGGCTAAAAAAGAGATGAGACAGATTCCTCAAAGGCACAAGGAGAAAAAAGAAACTTGGAGAATCAGGGGTAGCAGCTGGATTGGTTCACCACACCACTAAGACCCTTGCCTGAAGGAAAGATAACCACAGGAGAAGTCTGAACCTTTACACTAGAGCATGCTCTTTCTCCTCCCAGTCAGATGGGGTTTGCAGTCCTGTGCCAAACACTCACATTAACTCCAAAGAGCTCCTCAATCGTAAGACATTTTCAGCCTTAATATTAAACGTTTACCTCTTATCAGAAGGTTAGCCTTAAAACTTACACAGTTGGAACTCAGCCATAAACAGTCAAAAATGGCTTTTTCTCCCTCCATTTATAACAGAAAACATTTAGACAGTTGGAGACAAACCTTTGCTGTCAAATCCTTCCTAAGTGAGTTAATTTGTTGCCATTTGCAAAATGTTGATCAAGGAGCCCTGTTTGCTTAATTCTTTTCTGGAAGCACAACCCTCAGTGGTACTATGAGAGGAACATAGTAACCAGGTCATTAATTAAAGCCTTATAAAACTCCAACTGAAGTTACTGGAAGGATTCCCATTGATCCATTAGATTTTGGATAAGGCTTGAAATACAGCAATTGAACTGAAAAGTACGTAGAGACCTCTTCCTTCTCTTGTCGATTTTTTCCTGGTATTGGTATTGTCTGCTGTGGGTCCAATGCCGTAGGGATCAATGATGAAAATCTCTGCCAGGGAGAAAAGGTGATTTGTTTTGTATGTGGTCCTGAAACATTGATGATAGAGCTTGGTTTGAGCTGCTGGGTGCTGTCTCCCTGTCTTGTATCTCCAAGGCGTTGCCTTACCAACATGGCTGTGACTAACAGTTCTGCACAGCAACATGGGTGTAGCACAATCTCACAGAGTAAGGAAGGAGCCTTGCTGCAAATTTTGCCATATCCTACTGAAATGGGCTGAGATTTACTGGACAATTTGGAGAGCAACCTCAGGGCATTTAGCTGAACAACTTCTTGTAACAAAACCATTCCCTAATGCTACATGTGGAGCCACTCTCCAGACACGTTCACAGAATCTTTCCTCTGTCCTCTCCTTTGTTGCACGCTGGTTTAACCCAGAAAGAACCAAAACCAAAGTAGTAGAGTGGCTTAAATACTGAAACTATTGGAAAGCAAAAGCCTCACTCATCTCAAGGACTATGTTTTCTTCATTGAAGAGCTGCTGGGGACTCATTTTGTTCCAGCCCTGAGCTAAGCACCTGCCAGATCATTCTTCTGCTGCAATGCTACTTTACGGAAAGTAGAACTAATCATTATATGTCACTAATACTACTTGTACCCAGCCTAAGAGGCCTAATACTGGAAAATTCATGAGGAAATACAAATAGAGTTACAATACAATGTTAATACTCATCATATAACTGAAAACTTCAGCTCCCCTGCCAAATCAATGGGGCTATGACATTACTGCTGTTTCCACCTGCTGGAGTCCAGCTACGCAAAGATCTCACCGCAACTTTGCCATCCTGCAAGGAACTGCCTGTCTGCAGTCGGATATACCCTTAGATAAACGTCAGTGTGGGTCCTTGGGCATGAAAACATGGGAAGCTACTTTCCACCCTCTGCAGTGTCAAAGTGGGCAGCTGGGCTGTAGCTGGGGAGGAACAGAGAAGCCAGAAATGAGCCGCAATTTATCTCAGGCCAATTTGTTCATGCAGCCATAGCCTGGAGCTGCTGCAAGACACTTCTGGCCCCAAGTTTTCATCTCTGGATCCTCTGGAGATTGTTTTAACAGGCTGAAACATCTCAGAGGAAGATTTAAAAGCAGCCAACAGTGATATCTTTTGCCAATCAGCAAATTTCTTTCCTGACAATCCACCAGTGTGTGGATGCCTGATGGTTTATATCTCCTCTGATATTTCCTCTCCAATCACTTATAACTGTGAATTCTCTCATTAGTCATACTGTACCACTTCCAGCACATCATTTAATCTTTCTTCATCAAAACACCATTTAAACAAAGATCAACCTATTTGAAATGTGGCTGCTGTCGTCACTTCCCTCTGTGCTGTATTTGCTGCTCTATTCTTTTGTGGGGTAGCCATGCCAGGTAGCTTTTGATGAGTAACATATCGTTCGCCTGTTGCTGTCATGTAGCCAACAAAGCCCCCAAAATACCATCAGAAGTAAAAATAAAGTCCATTGCTCAACAGCAAAATAAGCTTTTCTGCATAAGTGTGTGTGCCCTGCCCTGTAAGACAGCTCTTTTCCAAATCATTTTCTCAGTCTCTCTTTGGAAAACATCCTGCTCACTTGTACAAAAAGAAAGCACAAATCCTCTAAATTTCACTTGAAGGAAGGATAGTGTCTCATTTGGAATCACTTTATGTATTATTTAAAACCTAGTTGCAGATGAAAGGTGTTAAGGAGCGTGCAGATATCTACGGCCACTGCAGAGAGGCAGATTGTCCCTACTTAGGTCAGTGTGAGTGTGTGCCCATTTCTTGGCTAAATAGTCATGCATCAACTGTGGATGTTTGCAAGCATAAGCTAACTTATGCTAATGTTGCAAATGTGTTTGCAAGTATAAGTACGCAGCTTCAGAAATCTGTTCTGCTGCCTTGCTATGTAGAAGTGGCCAGCAGAATGCACTGTACGTGCAGCACAGAGACCATTTGGATCATTGCTCAATGCCCACAGGGCCAGGGTTAATAAAGCAAAAGGGAACAGAGCACCAAAGCACTGCTGATAACCGTATGTGCAACAGAGACCATTTCATTGGCTTTTGTGGAGAAGATCTCTGTCATTTAATTGCTCAATATTCAAAGCAATATTTGATACTGCTTATCCAGAGATCTACTATTCCAACCAGAAAAATATATAGACTGACAAAAAGGTCAGTGTTGGGAAAGTCACAGCAAGAGTTGCAGTGAAAAAGCATCTAGCCAAAGAAAAAATTCAGTGATCAAATGCTATGAGATAAAGCTTGGTCTAGAATCTGTAATAAAACTCAAACTTTGCATAGCAAGCGTGCAATTTTGGAAGGAATTAAGAGACCCCCACTCTAATTTGAAGTGTGCTGTGTATTATTCCTATCACAAAGGTAGGAATGAAGGTTAAGGATCAACACCACAGGGCAGAGAACTAATCAAACGTGGAGCCTAGCCATTCCTCCATATGATACTATTTCCTACCAGATCTGATCCTATATGGTGTTCAGCTCCTCCTGTTTATACACTTTTCAGCATCCTCACGTTCTTTGAGGAAGCTTTTGGAGCTGGTCTGGCATGGCCAGAAGTCATTACCGAACTGATAAGGTCACTTCCTCCTTGCTTAGGGCAGTAGTTCAAACATGATTTGTGAGGTCACCAGCAGAGGATGAGCTTGTGATAAGGAGAAGATTTTAAACAGGAACACATCGAAGAGAAGGAGACTGAATACCTGCTGTGTTTTGCTCACAGGAGAAGTAGAGAGAGCAGCCTAAGGGAAGCATGGATCTGAGAGTGCAGAATGAGAGAAGCCTGGAATGAGCAGGCCTGTCAAACAAGTATCAACCACCTCTAAAGGGGATGCTTGGGAGATCCCCACATCCCCTTCTTTGCCACACAGGGATGGATTTAGAGGGGATAGGGGAAGGAGGAGGAAAGAGAGTCACTTTGGAAGTCTGATGCAGGCAGCATGTCCCCCAGAGTCACATCCAGCTGGGGGAAGGAGGGAACCTAGCCAGGCTGGGACCCAGCTGTAATTTAACAATGAGACAGCAGGCTGGATGACCAGCCCCAGGGTAGGAGCCTGTATGCTTTCCTCAGACAGCTAGGTCACCTTTTCATTTCTCGCCCTGCACCGACAAGCTCCATTTCATCGTGATTTGCTGTCATGAAGGCATAGAGAAACCAAGCCAGACACTGCCAGATCAGAGAGCTCTGGGAGGGCCACACAGTCCTGCTGGTGTTGATGGGGGAGCAGTTTGAACCAGTCTTTTACAAAGCAGTCTGAAAAGCCACAGGACAGTGGCTGCTTTCTGAAGTCTCTCACTCCCTCTAGTAAAGGCTCACAGAGGGTCTCAGCCGACCATCCTGGCTGGGCAGACTTGGCCAAGGGAGGGAGGGGGCAGAACCTGACAGGGTTTGTTTTGCACATGTTTTAATCAGCAGAGCAATGCTTCATGAGTGCTCTCGAGTACATGCCAAAAACAATCCTCCTACACAGAGTTGTCAGTGATATTAAACAGAGTGAGAAGGCAAGAAGGCCCAACCTCATATGGGTCAGCGTTGCTATTTTCGGGGTCAGACCATGAGCTTCATGGCTGGACTCTGACTTAGGAGAGGACTTTCCTCTTCATTCAGCTGGACACAGTGAACAAGGGAGAGGGTGACAGGAACCTCTGCAGAAGCCATGGCTTTTTATGACAAGCAATTAAAGGCTGGGTGTTCGCACGGTTCCTTGAATGTACAAGTGCACCCCTTTCCTCTGACGAGTTCGTATTTGTCCATCTCAGCAGTGCCAGATCTTTGTTCTGCTGCAGCCCCATGACTGACAATAATAACAAGATGCTGAGTTTGGAAAGTTGGAAGTTTATGATTACCCTCTTTTAGACTGTGTACTGTACATATGTGTATATAAATATGCAGATGAAGCTGTGGCTCATCCGTTGGTACCCTGTACATCCTCTTAACAATCAGGGAGAGGAAAATAATACTTAAATACATGGAATAAAGAGACATAGATTGTAGGGTCTTAACCCTACTCATGTTGCCATCAACAGCC
The DNA here is from genome assembly GCF_000690775.1 of Eurypyga helias. NCBI lineage: Eukaryota > Metazoa > Chordata > Aves > Eurypygiformes > Eurypygidae > Eurypyga > Eurypyga helias. Next base: position 35,430 of record NW_010255801.1, on the reverse strand, counting down.
AAAGTCCTGTTGCCTTCAGTGGGGTGGTAAGCCTGGTCGTGCCTTGGTACTGTGGTGATCTGTGCTTAAAACAGTCAGATCAACAGATCCATATCCAAGCTTGGATTTTCAGCTCTTTTGGACAAGAGACTCTCTTTTCAGCATTCCTGTAGTAATATAAAACCCCTCTTGAGCATTATAATAAATCCATTACCACTGATAGCAATTACTATAATGATCAGTAGCAAACTCCTCTGGCAATACACAAGAAATAGCTGCACTCTCCCTCAAAACGGCAGCAGGGAATTGCCCAGGGATACACCTAGTAATATTCTCCTGTGATTTACCCCATTTGAAGCAGGAAGGAAGGCCAACAAAGCCAATGAACCACAGTGGAGTTGGTTGTTCCCCAAGACCTGTACCCACCACCAAATCTGATTGAGGTGTGCTTGTGCACAAATGGAGCCTGCCATGGGAAAAAGTCTTATTCCCAGCAGCTTCTCAGGACTGCTGTGGTGAGCACAAGATTTCTCATCTGTGGGTCTGATCCTGCCCAACACAAGTAGTTTAAGCACAGACTGCTAAAGATCCCCTCGTCTTGCATGGGCTCATGATCAAGTTGTAATTGCTTGGCTATTGCATCTGTTTGTGTAATTAAAACCAGCTGTCCCTGTGCTAACTTCCATCCAAGAAATAGCTGCGCAAATACATTTTTTACTGTTAATGTAAAGAACAATTTTGTGGCCTCTGCCCTAACAGGCCCTTCAAAAGTAGCATTGGTGTTTTAATTCCTTCCAAGTTCACGCAAAAATATAAGCCCCCAAAACACTCAGTTCCTGTCCTTTCCTATTATCCAGCACAAGACTTGAGATGTTTCCCACTTGTATGGATTTATTGCCCAGTAATTACTGTTCATGAAATCCATTCACAGTAAAATGTGTCCTGGATACTCCAACTCTTCCTGGCAAACCAAATGTTTAACATCATGAGGGGTATAAAAATATAAGTAATCGTGTTTGAGTCACTTTTAGTACAACAGATTAGTTTGCAGGATCTGGCAGTGTTTATATCATAAATCACACTTTAGAGATGGGAAAATACTCCTAGATTATCTAGTTCAACTGTTTTTTGCAAGTATGTATTCTCCGCTGCCTTCGTCCAAACCTAATTTGAGAAATATCTCTACATACGAGATTTCTACCACTTCCCTTTGGGATTATCCAACAACTTGACAGAAATCACTGTTAGGAAATATATTCTGACATTTAAACCTACAATTTCCATTGCTCAGTTTAAGCTTTTTACTTCTAATGCTCAAACTTGACTTAGCATCCCATTTCCTTCCCTTCCTTCAGCATTCACAGCCTCCAGATATTTGCAGTTGGTTCAAGCATCCTGTTGTTGTTCACTGTTTCTCCCAGCTAACCCATGTATTGCTATAGACAAGGATACTTCTCCAGCTCTGCTTCCCTCCTGACCAGGAGTCACCCTAGAGCTCTTGAACATGGTTTTGGAGCAGCAGAGGAGAGAAGAGAAGCAATCGCTAAGGACGGGTCAGTCGTCAAAACAAACAGTCACTCTCACACAAGGGAGCCATTTCTAGTATTTCACTTTTAATAGGTGTTTTTCCCTGCTCTTGTAATGGTTCAATCACCTTTCCCTTAGCTGAACCACTCCTCTGACAAGAAAACAGGAGCAACCAACCGCAACATGTTTGGTGCTAGAGGCTGCTGCTATTTACTTGCCTATTTTGCTTTCTCACAAAAGTGTTTAGTACGTTGTGGCCTTGGCACTGAGCAAGGAGAGACCGAGTGTATGGGGCATGTAAAGTACATACTCCCCTCCTTGGCAGGAGTCCCTTGGCAGCAGCAGCTTAATGCACAGTTCAGCGCCCTGACTTCCTCCTCCCGACCCCTGATTCACTTTGCGCTTGGTACACGCGAGCACTCTGCCCTCCGCTCGCTCAGTGCCCTTGTGGGGACATGAGAAGTGGAGCCGTGGCCCTGGCTGAAGTCAGTTCAAAATTCCCACCAACTCCTCCGGGGCCAAGATTTCACTTTAAACGACCGTTCTTCAAAAGCAGTGAAGGATTAAAACTGTGCCGCATGAGTGTGCTGGTTAAAATGGAAGACTTGCTAAGCAGTTACAGGGTCCAAAAAGAGTTACAGAGGGTCAAGTTTCCAGTTCAGTGAACCCTGTCAGCTGTCCCAGGGCACTGCCTCTCTCGGGAGGACTTGCCATCCACACGCTGACCAGAATTAGAGGCTGAGATTTCCAATACTCAGGGTCTCGAAGGCACAAAATCTGACTCTATGCTGATTGGGAATCAGATTCCTACAAGACCTCAGCCTAGGAAGGCACACACTCTCCTCCAAGCTGAGAGAAGTGAGGTTATCTGGACTGGACAATGTCTGGCATTACCACGGTACCTGCAACAAATCCACTCGATGCCATGACCCACATGGCTCCTGGGAGAGGTGCAAGTTCTTCAGAGAGCCATGCTGGCAGGTGCAGTCACCGCTTCGGTGGGTCATTTCTGTGCGGGGGGATCAGGCACTGACATGACACCAGGCTGCATTGCTACCTCTGCACCACTGTTTATTGGCTCAGAGGAAGCCAGCAGCAAGGATGTCGGGGGGGACTGAGATTACTGTAAAGGGAAGCGATGAAGGAAAGAATCCAAGGCAAAGGGAAATCTTTCCATTTCAGTCTCTCTGACCCTTTATGAGCTGAGTACCTACAGGCTCATACCACTTGAATATGAAAAAGACAACTTAGGGTGCACATCAAGCAGTTACCTGTGTTGCTTTAATATGTACCAGGTATCCTGCAACAAGCACTGGACCATTTCATTGCCAACAATGTAGCGATATTTTAAATGAATGGGAACAGATAGTCTCTTTAAAGTGTTTGAAACAAGTACCTGGGCCAAACTAGACAATCCTTGTCTCTCTTTTACTGAGGGCAAAGCTGCCGCATGACCATCTTCCAGCACGCTGTAACCTGCAGCTGGGAGGAGAACAAACCCATTCTCCTGGAGATGAAGTGTTTATGAAACAGTGACTTTCACTGATGGCAAGACCAACAAAGCAGAAAAAATCAGGTTCAGCTACTTCTGCACTCACTTCCCCCGTGTGGAAGTGTCACCAACTGGATGAAGTTTGAGCATAGCCAGAGAAGCATCTCAGCCCTTCCTACAAACCCCTGCTCCTGAGGCAGCTGCCTTCTTAGACCCCAAGTCATTCCTCTCCAAGGAGAGAAAATGCTGATTTCACCCACTTACAAAAGGCCGAGGAGAGGCAGGGTGTAAAGCAGCAGTACCATCACAGAACACCACAGAGTCAATGCTCAGCTGAGCTCCTGCATACACCTCTCCTGCTGACAGCCGATCTTAGGAGTGCAACACAGGCATGGGCATGTGCCACTCTCTCCCATTTTGAACAAAGAAGACCTGGGCACATGCAGCTCTAGAGGGGCAAGAGGTGTTCCATGGCGTCAGTAAGCCAAATGCTGTCACATTACCTCCACTCCTAACACATGCTCGGCACACTGATCGTTACTCTGAACATGCACCACAACAAGCATTTGCTGTGGTGGGATCCCTAACATATAGGATGGAAAGGTCTCAAGACAAAAAAAATTCTAGGGCTTGAACAAACAACTGTTCTAGATGCAAACCTGAATTCAAGGTAACTCAAGAGGAGTTTTTCATGAGCAAAATATCAGATCAGTACATGGTTTGTGGCATGAATGCATCAGTCAAAATGTTTGAAGCTTTCCTGACAGACCTTGGCCCATCGCAACACACAGCTCTCACCTGTGAGAGTGCAATGTGGAGATCTACACTGGATCCTGTCAACTCTGCAAGGTATTTCATCAGTCACCAGGCTGTTCTGCAACGTGCTTAACAGCAAAATTGTGTAAGCTCAAAGAAAGTGAAGGCAAAGAGCAACTTTGGCAATCCCTGTCCAGGACAGTGAAGGTGATGAAGGCTGAGACCTGTCCTGCCATTGGTGATACTACAGGTGGTGATTAGATATTTGCAGAGTTTTGCAGGTGTTTGCAATCCTGAAACAAGGAAGCAAAGGCTCTGAAAGGAGATACATGTGAACTCTTTTATTGCAACAAGCTGGTTGACTGAATGCAGCAAACAGTGTAAAGTTTCATGTCTGTGGTTTCCCCCTTTGCTGGAGCTGATACCACAAGATAAAACTGTGGTTTATAATACCTTTATCAAAAGAAATGGTAATCAGCACTAATCATAATCAATGCTGCTTTGCAAAACAACAGCCAAGGAAGGGAGCTGAGCCTGAGGGAACGGATTTAATTAGCTTCACTGACATTTGGCCTGATTAGTATAACTGGAACTGGTCTCCTACCTTATTTAACACAAGAAATTCTTGCCAACCGCTACCAGTAAACCTCCAAACTGATCATGAGAACTAGACTTCACATGGGATCAAGGAGATGGTGGGGGAATCCCACCACCAATTCGCATTTTTCTGGTGTTTCTACACAGCTTTCTCATGTTTGGAATGACACTGCAAGAGCTGGCAGTGGTTTCATCCTGTCCACTGAGTATTTAACTATTTCAGTTAGAAAAATGCCTTGCGCTTCTCACTGAGCTTTCTGGAGTTCACACTAGAATGTGAGGTAGGGCCATCACATCCTTCCTTTCATTCCTACATGCATGGATGGGTTTTTTTTGGTTGGTGGTTTTTTTGGTTGGTTGTTTTTTTTTCTCATGTTGCACTTCTCCTTCAAGGGATATTCACCAAAAGCCAGTTTCCAGGAGCAGAGGCAACATATCCAGTCAGGAATCACTACATGCAAGCAACCTGGGCAAAACTGCATGTTGCCCTGAATGGGAACTTGGAATGTTCTTGAATTTCACCCCCACACACACGTTAAATGCATGTGAGGATTATTCCAATGAAAGGTGCTGAAGTGGCCGAGACTGAAGTCCTGTATTGATCTCTCTAACAGGCAACAGCAATGTAATGTGCTCTGGCCCTGACCCACACAACTGGCTGCAGCGGTAAGCCACTCCTGAGCACTGGCCTCCCCATTGAGAAAGCCAGCACAGAGGGCAGGTAACATCACCTCTCTGATGACCCGGCAGAGGACATTTGTCTTCTGGGTATGTGCACTTATTCCCATCAAAAGATAGCTATGCTTAACACAGCTAAACATCTCTGAAGTATTTTTATGACTCATAACTTGGCATTATATCCTACAGAGGAAATCTGCAGGGTGGATGCTTTTTTATAGAAGTGTGGTATTGGGGTCTTCCAATGGCAATTCATGCAGCAGATTCTTGCCTGCTCCAGGGATGCCAGAGAGAGTTTTCCAGTTAAAGAAAATGATGCAACTACTCCACAGAAAACCTTAACTTCAATGAAAGTTAAGGCAATTAAAAGCTGACTCAAAGGTTTGGTGATGGGAAACAAAGTCTTTTTGCCTCTAGATAAGATCTATAGAATTAGTACCACTTATCTTATGATGATGTTGCAAAGTCATGATAGCTCAGGTAGTTCCCAGGTGAAGTGCGCTTAGTTCTCAGAGCTTCAGGCAATAGAAGCCCAAAAAGCAGTTGCCTTCAGCCAGGCCTCTGGCTTGTGATCTCAGCTTCAGGGCCAAGGCTTGCCAGTCCTGGGACTTGCTTTCTGAGATGGTTCTTCACTGTTGAGAAGCAAGCCATGTTTCTGCTATCCCCCCCAACAGCACAGCAGCAAGAAGTGTTTTACAGGCAGTCTTGGAGACAAGATCCCTGTGATGAGGGCTTGCAGTCACAATAAAAGCCAGATAAATAAGAACACAGGAGGAGAAAAAGGGGGAAAAAATAATTATAAAGCAACTGGAGTGCACTGGTTGGGGCCCACTGGGATGCCATGCTGGAGTTGTCCTGGGGAGTGACAGATAATCCCAGAGTTTTGACTCCAACAACTTTTGCCAGCAGCATCCTTTGGTACTAGTCACATCATAATCAAACACCTCAAAAGGGGCTGCCAGAGACATTTGGATTCCCTTGTGGCTAACTATGGATTTTAAAGCTGTGGAGGGACTGGGTGTTTCCCCCATCCAAAAAAAAAAAAAAAAAGAGAAGTATAATTGTATAACCCCACACCCTTTGCTTTCTGATACAACACACATAGGGAATCTCATACATCAACTACAAAGTGCATATTGCTCTATGTCAGCAGATAAATAATTCACCATCTGAAGACTTGGAAGCTTCTCTCTTAGTTCAGGATTATTGTTCTACTTGATGCATGAAGTTGGCAGCTTTACTTTCTTCTTCTTCACGAGAGAATTGGATCACTCTAAGACTTGAGTAACTTCCAGGCTAATAGCTCACCAAGATTGTGTGTGTGTGTGTGTGTGTGTGTGTGTGTGCATTCCTGTAGGAGTTAGGTGCAGAGGTGATTTCATTTGTCTTTTATTGTCATTCATTCTTATCTACTTTTTTTAAATAATGAAAAAAACCCCTATGATGCTGCAACTGTTGCCTCTTAAGTTTCTTCCAGCTGTCTTTAAAATCTATGATGCTCTGTCAGCCAAAAGTTTCAGGGGAGAAGGAAGGAGCTGTGTTGCTGCTTGAGTTTGGTGGGGTTTTTTTGTTTAGTTGGGGTTTGTTTGTTCTTAAAGGCAAACAAAAATGTATTGGAGTGAATTTGTATTCACACATATCTGACCAGGATATCACTATGTGGTCACAGCTGTCCTTTATGACAGCCTAACTCTTGCTAGACTATTCCAGCAGTCAAAGAAACAGATACTTTATGGTAGGCATGAACTAGTCTCGTACCCCATTTTTCAAACCAAGGGGAAGCCCAGATATTTATCCAATAGCCCCATTCCTATTTTTCATTAGTGCAGAAAAAACTAAGATAAATATAGACCTCCATCAAGAGAGCAAATTCCTAATGTGATTATGCTTTTATTCTGGTATTCTTAATAATAATTAAAATCCTCTTGAAGAAGAATGTTTTTCCATTGACTTCAACAGGCTTTGGATGAGAAACAGTTTGGAGGTTCTTGACAAAATGTTATTTTGACAAAAAAATGCAGACTCACTGAAATTGAAACAGTTCCTGGGAATAGCTTTCACAGTGACAGCTCAGTAAGATGCTGTTATCTCAGGTCCATGATGTACTTTTGAAAACCGGAGCAGGAAGAGAAAACATGAAGTAGCAAAGTACTGTTGGCCAGGCCATCCACTCTGACACAGGAGACTCAGAGCCAGGTTCTGACTGTGGATTTAAATGGGTCTCAGCTTCTCCAAGAGAATCCAAATTACTGGAGTTTTAGCTGGTTTCAATGGGCTGCTTCTGCACTCCAGTTTGGGAGCTGCCAGTCCATCTCAGCACGGAACAGGACTATTTTTGAATGTTTCAAGTGTTCTTCAGGGTAGGAAAAAAAACATTTCCTGCCAGCTGTACTTTAAATTGGGCCATAAAGCTTTACATTTAAAAATTATTGTGAAACAGGCCTCAAACAAGATGCCCTCAGGGCTGCACACTAAAGACAACAGCAGCTTTGCTATCAGCTTTGATGAGCGCTCAGCTATACATCTGTAGTCCTACATTAAAATATTTATACCTTAAGAGAGAGGGAGCATTCTAACAAGGAAAAAAAAAAAGTGTCTCTCATTCCGGACCTGTGCTTGCATTGAAGATGGAAATGCAACTGCTGGGAGAGAGGGCTCCAACAACAGTGTTAATCTTAACATTCAGGAAAGTAGACAGAACTGAGGTTTCTACTGCTGCAAAAACAACAGGCCAAAACCTAATCTGACATTAAATAGCATGCCTGCAGCAAATTGGACAAGGTGATTCTGATTTACAACAGAAAGAATTTGTAAAATAGGACCAGAATTCAGGGGAAGTCTTGAATACTTTAAGTCTGCGAGAGGTCCAAGAAGAAAGGACCTTCTGGCCAGAAGCTGTATTTGAAGGGAGCAGAATAGAAGCAGCTTAGGCCTGGCACAGTGCTGTGTACAGGCACAGGCTGGAGGGGGGCACAGATGAACGCCGTCATTCCAAAAGTCAGCTTATATCACACCTCAGTCGCTCCACTGGTACACAGCGCATTGAGGGCACGCACGTTCACAGCCCAGAATTACATCGTGTACGATGATAACTCAGCAAGAAGAGCAAACGAGCCTGTTTGCTTTCTTAAAACAACATCACTGAATGGCTTCGTGCATGTCATAGGAGGGCACAAAATTTAAGGTTTGTTAGGGTTTTATTTATTTTTTTTTTTTTTAACAGTACGCAAGAGCCGATGGATTTGGGATGGGTTACGCAAGGATTGCATTAAACCCTATGGTATGTTTCCAAGCCTTGTTTGTCTGAACAATTGACTCTGAGCACAGACACTTGTCAATAGAAGCCTAAGCAAATTTTAGGCCAAGCTGCTTTTTTTTTTCCTCCTGACTTGAACATCAAGGTCTTCCAGGGCTGCAGTTGCTGTAGCAACAGGAAGGAGCTCATTAAATGTTCAACCTGAAGGCCAAAGCTATCAGAGTTGAAATGACCAAAAGTTAATATTTAACCTAAATCTTCTTATTTGTTTAAAAACTTGCAGCTCACTTTGTATTAGCAGTTGCCTTGTGGACCTACTTCAGAAATAGCTGTGGAACCATGAGACGACTGAAATTTTCATACACATCCCAAATAATGTCCAGTTCCTCCCTGGTGCAGCCTCTGACAGCTCTCTCCTATCAGAAATCATGCAACAACTACTTCAGTAGAGAACCATTTCCTCTGATCTTTCATGTCTGACAATCATTTAATATGCATGTGTCTAAGCATGTTGTTTTTAATGACTTCCACAATCTAGTGGCATTGTACGGTATTTAAAGAGCTAAGGAGAACAAGTGTGATCATTTTTAGCCTCGTTAGATTCTGTCCTTTGGACAGCCACTCCAGGGGTGAGTTATGCTTTGCCTTGGGCCCGGCAGGCAAAACCAAATGGAATTAGATTGCTGCGGCAAATTTAAGTGACCCATCCCCTACTATTGCTTAAACACATCTAGCCTCCCTCCCTGCTGTTTCCAGTGTCTGGCAGGCCACTCTTTCGACAGCTTTCAAAACTAACTGCTATTTTTCATCAATGAAATCGCATCTGCAGATAGCCAGGAGGGACCTATTAACTGGGGCTACTTTATGCTTGTCCACCAGTAGAACAAGGATACTCTAAGGAAGAGCCTCATTTGGTCAGCTACTACTTTTCTAACATAAAGAAACACATCTTCAGCACATGGATACCAAAGGATCTCGGTAGACCACTGTTTCAGTAATTTCCTGTGGCTATGATATGGCCAGACTCAGTCCCATGTCTGTCAGCACTCTTCCCAACAGAATATAGCTTTCAATGAAAATAGTAGGAAGAAAAATGTCTCTCTACTTCATATTACCAATCCAAGCTCACAGAGGATTTTGTCTGCTCTGGAAACATTCCTCTGCCTACAGTTTCTTTTCAGGAGAACTCATTACAAGTAGCAGCTTCTGACACAAAACATTTGGATGCAACCAGAAACTACTGACTTGTCAAGTCTGTCCTGTTCTAACACAAAGGCAGGGAGTATCTCTAGGAGGGATAGGGGATGGCAAGTTTATTTCACAAGATTTCTCCAGGCTATTCAAGGCTTTTAATACACAGAGGAAGTGACAGTTCACTGCCATTTGTGACCTAATTAAACATAATTTTGTGATTCCAATTAAACATCAGCAGATTCCAGGCAGAAAATGCAGGTCATGCAGCCAAACGCAGTGACATAGACATCCCTGAATCATGGCACTTTCTAATACTTCTGATCCTCCTTCCCCAAACCCAGAGTTAAGATCACACCAGTAATTCAAACATTCAGGTTTTGCACATTAATGGTCAACAAAATCGCCATGTAAAGTAAGGCTGTAAAGCGTGATTATGACATCCAACAGCTTCATAAAAACAATCCTCATTGCCACTGATGATGGAGCAGGGGCACCCGAAGTTTTATGAATATGTTAGAGGAACCAGGCCTGGGGCAACTGCCTGCCATGGCCTCAGATCATTTTTAGTGTGAACCTGACATCCCCTTTGCACCAGTATAGCTGGAGGCAGTTGGATGGGAAGCTCTGTCTTGATCCAATGCAAGACTAATTGTTTAATTACCACTTTATAATTGAACTGTCAAGTCCCTTTCAGAGCTAGAAAACAGCATACAAAGACCTGATATACCTACCCACAACCCCAGATTTGGCCACACATCTTAACATGTCCCAGATAGGCAGTTGCTGGGGGGTTTTGCTACCCTTTGCCCCTTGTTCAGCATGTTTCAGCTGACCCTGTGAGGGACCAGAAGTAGTAGTGTGGCTGGGAGAGCTGTATACCACAGCTTACAAACAGGAATGGGAAGACAAGAAAAGGAGCCAACAGGCTGGATACATGCAGCTGGGGTTTTTTAGCTGCCCCTACATGACACCTATCATCAGGACACCCTGATCTACCTTCCCAGAGACTCTATGCCAGGTCCTGGCATGCCCCAGACACACTCTTCCCCCAACTTCCTCTTGTGCATGCCTCCTTCATCCTTTACTCCCACATTACAGCTCTGCCTGTTAACGAGCATGAATCCAACCAAGAATGGTTTGCACTGTATCACTGATGCTGTGAAAGGACTGCTCTGCAAGTCAGCAGAGATACTTTAGCAAGGGTGAGGATTAGTGCATGCACTGAGCCTCCAAGAATCAAACCCCAGAAAAGAAAAAAAAAAAAACCACCCCCAAAAAAAACCCACCCGCACCACAAACCAACCCCACCAACCTAAACCACCCCAAGGTTCAGCTTTGCCGTTGTGCTATCTCCTGGCTGCTTTCTGAAGCCAAACTCCAAGGAGGAAGCGCACTTGGACTTTACACACAGACGGTCAGCGTGGAGAGAGGCTGGGAAGTACGCCTGCACGTCCCTTCTCTCCAATACTCGCCCCGTATGATCTAACTGCGATCTGCAGATCCGCAGCTGTCAGAAGGGCTGTGCTGGGTAATCTGAGGCGCTGCAAACGAGCGCTAGCTGCTCGCCTTGCCTGCCTTCGTAAGGCAACACTTGCTCAGCAAACACAAATATGTTTACCGTGGAAACTTTGTACTTGCCTTACTGCCCTCACTCTTTGCCAGGTGTTTTTCTTTTTATACCCATAGGAGACACAGAGCCATGCTCTAATATAGAAATATAGGTTCATGTGCATGTGTTTATTAATAAACAGGTGGGCAAATCTATTTGCTTACTACCTCATTTGAGTGATTTATGTAGTTATTTTTAGACCTGTTAGATATACAGACTCAAAGCAGCAACGTCAGGGACTGGCTATTGTAATATAACCAAGCTATATTCATAGGCTGATTTTTTTCAGGATGAAAAAAAGAGGATACATAGCTACAAGGGCACCCAGCACCAGTCAGCCCTTTCACCCTCTCACCAGTTTTAAGCTGGTGTCATTTTTGTGATCTGGGTTGTTGCCTTGGGGATAAAGTCAGCAAGAAATTCTGTGGTCAGGCAGAACAGAACCTCCTCTAAGGGCTGCAGTATAGAATCATGCCTAAGCACCTTGGTAGCATTGTTTGGAGCAGCATATTTTTGTACTATCTATAGGAGTGTGCATGTATATATGTATACACACACACATTAAAAAAAAAAAAAAGTTTTTATCTTTCAGTATAAAAAAGGAGCCAGAAATACTGCTTTCATACCTCCAGCTTCAGGTGAGATCAGAAACAGACTGCGTGGCCCCATGAGTAAGGCACACAGTGCAGAAGGGAACAAGAAGTTGATGCCAATATAAGACAAGGGGCTACAGTCCCCTGGTATCTCCCCCTATTCCCCCACAGGAAACCTGAGATATGCTGGGCATGCAGCTCAAGCCAACCCTAATCCCACTGGGATCAGACTGTTTTGGCTGGGAGAATCCCTAAAATCATCTTTAAGTCCCCCACTAATATCATTTACAAGTGAAAGAAGATAAAATTCAAAACCTCCTTTCCTCAGGGGACTACTCTTACTTCCTGGGGATACAGTCGTACCCAGATCCATGAGGACACACTGCAAGGAGGAGACCTAAAGCATCAAAGTCAGACAAGAGGAGGCTCACAAGATGGGACACAAAGCAAAAGCTCCTAAACACTTATAGGTCAGCCAGGGTCTCCCAAAAGGTTTTTCTCCAACAATACTGTTCCTGCTGGTTCCTGGGTCCTGTCACCCTCTGACAGTTGCAGAGGGCCTCCCAGAGGTGGCTGCCATGGGTTTTAATACCCCTCTTGGGATGCAGACACAGCAGATCAGGCACTTTTGCTGTTCCTAGCATCATCCCGCTACCCTGTTGCAATAAGCAGATTTGATTGTCAACTTCAGCCAAATAAGCAAGCATAAATGCCAGTAAAAGAAAACATTGCATACATCCCTCATCTGGAAATTATTTTTGTTTGTATTTATGTTCCCACATGTTGTCAGGGTGATGTCTGGCCTCAAGCCCACACATGGAAAAATCTGGACTGTGCCCTGTACTAGGAAACTCTCTAGCTCAGAGGCTAAACAGTGTTTGCTCCTCCTTGCCTCCCAGTAAACAGCCTGTGTGCTTGCCTTTCTGGTTCAGATCACAGCCTCTTTTATCCAGAAAAGAGGAAAACAAAGAATTGACAAGAGGCTTATTTTTACACCAGGACATTAGAGCAGGAGGAAGCCCTCGTCTGCACCAGGAGAAGAAAAAGAACAGGTCCAGAAAGGAGCACAATTCCCTGTGTCACACTTTGTAGTTCAGCCTAGGTCCAGTCACCTGAATTGAACCAGAGAATCAACCTTACATCCCCCTAAGCAAGGCCAAACACAACCAGAGCCCCAGGCTCAGGCACCTTGGTTAAGAAGCATCTCTGCCTCCTCTGAGCCAAGCACAATTCATCACCACCTGGGCTCAAACACCAGCAAATGGTCTCTTATCCACCAGCATCAAGCCTCTTTCATCCCTGCAAGTACCCTCTTTCCTCAAAAAAAGAAAGACATAATTAAAAAACACCCAAGAGGTTCAACCGTGTTGAAGTTCAACCATGTCTATCACAGCCTCTCTAACACAGTACCTGCTGAAGGTTGATTTCATCAAAGCATCCCACTGCACAGGCCAGCTGCTCCTTACTAGAGTCTCCTTCCTTCATTGCTCCCTAGGGGACTCTTAAGCTCAAGTTCCTCCCCTTATGGGAGCCTGGAGATGCCCTCAGCTGAGACCTCTGATAGCCCCTGACCCAGGTGAGAATACCATTTACCTCCCAGATCAACCCAGCAAGCAAAGTCGTTAACCCTGCGTGGGAAGGCTGCGGGAGTACAAGCTGAGGGTGAAGCCATGGCTCTGACAAGCTCAGTAAGATTTAGCCTTCATTGACAGAGCTGAGTCTTCATCTGGCTGAAAGCCCTTTGTTAGTCTTGCTCTCTGCACCATGAGCCCAAATAGGAGAGGCTCCAAATCCATGTGCTGCTTATCAGCCTGGCAGCTGCAGGCTCACAGGTTAAACATAAGGCAGGACGTCAAAAGGTGCCTGTCATGTTTCCACATCTGCTGCAGGTTCACCTCTGTCCCTGTCTGACAAATAAGGGGAGCTGATATCTCTGCATTGCCTCAATAATATCACTGACCAGAGAAAGCAAAGCACAGCGAAGAATGACTGAGCTCAGGAATGGCTGAGAATATGAGCTGGAAGTTCTAAATGTCTTTGATAGAGTTTTTCTGTCTTTTTTCCTCATGAGGAATGCTGTCACATTGCAACACTAATCAGAAACATTATGCTGTTGTTGCTTCCTCCACTTGAAGGCTTTAAAGACTTCAGTGGAGCCTTTACTTCTCTCTGGTGTTGCACTTCCCCTGGAGTATGAAAATGGCCTTGAGATGGTCTTCATGGGTGGAGTCTGCGTGCTGATGCCCGACAAGGGGAACAGCAAAGGGCTTTTCTCATATGGTTGCATTTAGAGGTTGCAGCCATGGGACTGTAAAGTGGGTATTTTCCGAAGACAAGCAGGGTACAGTGGATTTTGTCACAGGAAAAATGTCTACAAACATGAAAAAAGTCTGTTCCAGTGAGCTGTTCATGCTTTGGTCATAATAATCGCATTTCTGAATAGCTGTAAAGTGAAGAAAGAGTCAACTTCAAAGAGAACTGCTGAGGTTTGAAGAAAATCACATCGATTCTCCTTGAAGTTCCCATTTGACAAAAAGAAAGCATAAAAATCTTTTACAAAAAGTGAAAAAACATGAAGTTCATTTGACAGAAAAGTTTTGACTAGTGGAAAACCTTGAACAAGGAGGAGAGAGGAGGTGCTGATGGCAGAGACAAGTGGATTATGGAGAGCCCTTCACTGTCTTCACGCCCGTTAACGGTTAATCAACTTCAATTAATGTCGATACAGATGTGTCCTCATGAGGGGTCCTCAAGGACAGCCAACGAGAAGATTCTGCTCCTCTCTGCATAGCCGCATGACTCCTGCAAGCACCTCACTTAAGCACCCCCATCTAGCTGGGACGTTTGGCATTAGAAACTTTGTCTGTAAAATTAGCTCATCAATAGAGTCTTTCTGGTTAAATCACAACATCCTTGGTTAACAAGGGGAGCCTCAGTGGAAAGAAAATGGGGAAGGAGCATCACTTCCAAACACCCAACACTGGTAGGTCCGGGCATGGCATTGCCACACTGAGGGACCACTCCAGCAGCTCTGGGAACTGGACCAGCACAGCCGGCATCCCTGGTGCCTGCCTGACACTGCACTAGCAATCCCGCTGTCTCTCCTGCTCCCTTGCTCTCTCACATCTGGTGAACACTTTCGGTTTTTCCCAATTAACAGGAATTGGTTTTTTCTGGGCAGGTCCAGATGTGCTTTATTTGTCCTGCACATCTTGTTAGATGGTCAGCTACTCGGGCTACCCTTTGCCCTGCAAATGCACTGCATCTGTGACACAGAGACTCTATCTGTGAGGTTTCTCTGTGGGTTACATATACCTACCCAGTTACTATGAATAAGACAGATACAAACCCTTCTCTCAACAGCATGTCACTCTAGGTAGTGACGAGTTTGTTGATGACCCGATCAACTGGCTTGAAAGTAATAATTAGAACTTTTCACAACAAAGAGTAGAGTTTATTAAATCCAGTGCAAATTATCTAGTTGCAGAAGTTGAATAAAAGATCAGAATTAACAGCAGAGATTACATTGGACTAGATCTTCTGTACTAACTTTGAAAACAGGCACTCTTACGCAATCTAAAATGTTTGTGTTAATAGGTAACAGCTAGAGAGCGAGCTCACATACAGAGCGAGCATCAGCAGCTGGTCATTTTCTTTTAAACAAATGTATGAGAAGAGCCCTTATAAGCAGAAAGTATGAAAGTGAAGGATGGAAAGGCTGTAGGTAGATGTATAATAAAGTACTGCAAGGTGCAAGTTGGATTTTAGGGCAAGGAAAGCTCTGGACGTGCAAATCAGCCTCCTTTTGATCACACTGTAAGGGTGAAGTCTTAAGCAGCACGGAAGTGCTTTACGGGGTGATAAAGTCAGGAAAATAAAAATCAAGCTGAACTTGCTACTTACTGTGGGAGCCAACATGGTCCCCACAGAAGATAAAGAACATGAACCCACCTGCACAGGTCACCGAAGGCCATTGCAAGTACTCAAAAAGTCACAAGCAGATATGGTCAAGTTGTTCCTCCGCTGCTCCCTAGGTCCAGCAGCAGCTGAGAGGGCTGCAGCACCCCTGCGCCAGCATCACTCATGCCACATCAGCAAGATGAACACGTTTATCATTCCCTGTGCTTGACTCATGCAGGTCTTAAGCCAATCCAGAGGGCTAAAAAGCAGCCCCACTTCTCCCCCCTTTGTGCTTCAATTAATCACATCTGTACATCAGTGTGTACACAGCCCAAAAATCACATCAAGAGGTAAAGCTGTGATTAAGGCCCAGGCCTGAGAAGGAATTGGTGCGTTTGTGTTTGCTCTACAGTTCTGCCACAAGCTCCCTAAGAATTATTGGATAAATCACTTAAATTCTTTTTCTGACTTTGGACAATGATGGTGACAACTACTCTTCAGGGGGCTTGAAAGGCTTAATTCTCCACTGGGAAGCATGTTCTGCTCCTCAGCTGGAAGATGCTAGAGAAGTGCCAATATTTTTATTAATTTAGGAGAGCTAATTTGTTTCACTGAGATTAACATGAAAATGCAGGAGCAAAGAGAGGAAGGTGGCTCTATCTCTCCCTGGATTCAGAGTCCTCCACCCACCAGGGATCTGCCACAGGGTGTCAGGTAACCCACATGAAGCCATTAGGACCAATTCAGATTTCCTAATCATTGCTTTACACATGGCATGGATTGATTTGCATTAAACTTTCGTGGTGTCACCGATCTCACACACAAGCCTGGAATATCTACAAGGCAGTGCCAGCGATACTGCACGAGGGGTAAGTGCTCAGGCAACGGGGCAGTGCTTGAGAAGGGCTGTTGTGAGCTTCGGTGCCAGAGAAAATCCATGCTCTCTCAAAAGGAAATATCTTACTAATGTGTGTTTATGTATCAATTGTTGGAATCGCCTACGAGGAGACTAAAGGTCTTGGGTAGCAGGTAAATGAACACCCTCCAGTTGTGCCATTAATTCCTAGGGAGCAAGAGGGAGAGTTTACCAGCGAACTTGTCAGCTGTAACTAACTCGATTTTCTGAGAGAGGACAGGTTGCTCGTCACCCTGTGCTCCCCTTCCAGCCAAAGCTGACCTTCCCTAATAGCATCTGACACTTCCAGAAGGGACGAGCCTGAACCAGAGGCCATTTCCATATCATCCGAGGCAGAGAGGTCTCATTTACAGCAAGGGGCTCCCCACGTCAGCCCTGGGATGCCCCCATCTGCATCTCGGCTCTGCGGTACCAGTGTCCCAGTCAGACCTGAGAACCATCCCAGCAGAGCCGAGGCCCAGCACAGGCACCGGTTTGTGGAACGTCTTGCTACGGCGCTGCTGCCATCAGCGCAGCAAACCCCGGGTGTTTTTCCAGCCGCTCTGGCTGCAGGACGGCCGTTCTGACATAACGAAATTTCCAAGCCCTTTGCCCTCCCTGATGCATTATCTGCCCCTAGGGACACTCGGTCTGAATTAATCTAGCTCCAGCCAACCCTCTCAGGTCCAGGACATGTTGTCCATGGAAAAACAACGCACACCACAGAAACAAAAAGTGAGAGACTACCTGGCTGCTGTTTATAGACTTCTCAGAAAAAGTCAGCAGTCAACAGCCAAACTCGAACATTCACGTCACTCCTTCACTTATGGAAGGCGAGTTTACTAAATACCTGGATGCTTTTCAGCCCAATAGCCCTATCCCTGTATTTGAAACCATAACGTTGGAATAACTAGCAGGGCTTAAACTGGTGCCCACTGGATTTATTAGGAGAGGCAGATGCCAGAGGCCCTTTTTAGATACAGAACAGTAATCCTTTGTACCTTTCTTTGTGGGTTGCTGGACTCCACCCTCAGTCACATGCAAAACAATTCCTGGATAGATGTTTCCACCAAAGATCTCAGAGTGTCTTGTAATTATTGAAGTTCCCAGTATCTGGGTCATATGGACAAGTAATATTTCTGCTTTGGGAAGTGCTCACTTGAGGCCACTCCAAGAATCATCCACAGAGACAGGAGGAGAAAATCTGCACCCTTACACAAGGAAGGGGATGTGAAGGACTGACAGCAATCCCACCCCTTCTCTTTATGTCTGTCCAAGGCACAACCTACAAATTGTTTACTAAGCCCCTTGCCGTAAAGCTGCTGTTCCCCATGCACTGTACACTGGCTGCTCTGATGCTGGCTGCTCGCTCAGACCACCCTCCTCCTGACAACAAGTAGAGCCCCTTCTGCAAAAAGGGGCTGTCACTCTATTTGTGCTGGAAAAGACAGAACCATGCCCGTTACACCGTAACTTGCTTCACTTTCTGGTTTATCTCCTCCAGTCCCCTCCAGAAAGCTATAGGCCGCATTCACCTTAATTTTCTCTCCCTTCCAGGGTTCTTATGATGCCAGCATGAGCATGGGAAGAGTTACCAGATGTGCACTGGTGTGAGCAAGAGGAGAGCTGGCTTTCCCAACAGTAACTTGTCATTCATGTATTTCACTCCCATATTACCTGACGCCTCAGCTTGCGGCACTCGGCAGAGATGCAAGCACTGCCCTCTGCTCGTGATGGCCAGAGCTTTACCAGATGTTGCTCTAAACCACAGGACACTTAAATAGCAAGCGGGGTCTCAGCAAGATGCTGGCCAAGGCATACACACTCCGTTGGGCAGGATTGGTGAGCTGATGAAAGCTCTCCACAGTAGACTTCTCCAAGGGCTAAGAACTTCATCCAGCCTTATCTCTGTAGATCAAGTGCTGGCGTGGGTTTTGAGTGAGCCTAATCACAAAAGCATTAGAAAAGCAATAGGGAAGGGAACAAGGCAAGAGATGAAGGCTGTGCTCCAGCTGCAGCTGGAGGAAGACCTGCACTGAGCTGGCAGAGCTGATCAAAGCTCAGACCGGTAAAACACTGAGCACTGAGGAGCTACAAACTTCATGATATAAGGTCATTTGACCAGAAGAGTCATTAAGTTCCATCCTATTAGCTGCATGCAAACACACACTAGATGTTAAGGCTAGAAAATTTTTCACAATATCTGTTTTTCACACACCACACACCTTCAAACACTGTCCCAAAAAAAAAAAAAAAAAGGCAAGAACAAAACTAAAACCTGGGGAGAAGCGATTGAAAGCCACAAAACCACAGATGTTCCAGAAGAAATGAGCAATGGAAGCCAAGGATGCACCAGAACCTGAGGTCCCTGCCTTAGCTGAGGGGGTTTTCCCTGGATAAGCCATGGTGGTCACTGTCCTTGGCTTGTGCTGAAGTCAGTGGGAGCTTAGCACAACTCATTCTTTAAAAGCAGTGTCTCTGAATAACAAGTAAGCAAAGCATGGCAATCACTGAACCACATGAATAACGGGTTTCATAGGTGCTGTCAAAAGGGGAGAAAGAAAATCCCAGCTGGCTCCAAACAGCTTTCTATCTGTGTTGGCAGGTCCTTGGTATTTCTCCCAGATGGGGAGGGCATGTCTGAGCTGAGAGCCCATGGTACAGCACATCCAGGCTTACATAACCCAAGGGGCCCGGGGTAATCATTAACACTGGCTTATTGCCACTGGCTTTGTGCTGGAGTCACCTGGTTGTTTGCATTAAATGTATAGTGGCTATTTAGACAAGGAGAAGGCTCCTGGCAGAAGGATTCAAGTGAAAACAACCCTCCAGGGAGGGTGGGAAGTGGAAGACTGTTGCAAACATCACAGGGTCTAAACCCAAGCACTCTTCCAGGGAGCCAGATTTGCCACCTTCCATCACACCACCCTGCTCGATGGGCTGGTTTGCTTTCCACAGGGATGCAGCTCCCTGAGCTCCCCCCAAACTACTGGGGGAAAAAACTCCACATAACACAGGTCAGGGGAGCAGGACCCTTTATAGGGTGTTTTACCTTGGTGACTCCCAAGTGCAACACACCAGCAAGCGAGCTCTCCTTCTTCTCTCCTTGGCATCCTTTCCCAAAGTAGATGTTATCAGTGCAGCCTGACTTTATCTCGTGTCCCGTCTTTACCTTTCTTTGTTTATCTGATGCCTCACGTGTCTCATTACTCTTTGCCTTCTATAACCTGCTGTGCTGTGTGATGCATGGACTGTGCCACTGCCTGGGGTGAAGGAGATTTGGGACTTCTTGTTTCTGTTCCCATTTCCCCTTTGCGTTGCTCTGTGGTCTCAGACACATCACTCCACTGCTCTGCATTTAGCCACAGGCCACTGAAGTCAGGTCGCCTTACAGAAATAGCACTTTACTTTTACTCCATTTGCTTAGTCCTTACCTCGAGTACAACCTCCCCAGTTGTCAGCTTGTCACCTTTCCTAACATTGTTCCTTCACCCCTAGCTCTGATGAAGACACTATAAACAGCCAGAAACTGCCAGTAAAACCTCTTGGAGACTTAAAGAGAGCTTGCACGTGTTAGGAACCAGATCACGATTGTTATGTGAAGGCTCTAACACTACACACGTGCCCATTCACACCTCAGAAACTCAGTTATAGGTGTTTTAAGTCAATGAGATTTATGCATATGTATGATGTTGCCATGCTGTGTTTTGCCGTGCAGAGTTGCTGAAGCAGGAACATATTAAATTCATCTATAGTTGTGGCATCAAAGCACTTAAATATGTGTTATCTTGAAGTGGGTAAAGAATAATCAGGTTTAAAGCAACACCACATTCTTCTCATGAATCAGCACAGCCGAGGCAGGCCAACAACTCCACATAAAACAAACATCAAAATCTCCTGGAAATTTCTACTTTTTTGAGGCACACCTCTGAAAAATCATTAGGTTTCATGCAGAACTAACTCCCTATTCACAGCAAACATGGCCCTACACTCTTGAATAAAATGTGGCAACTTTTATATAAACTTAAATTTCCTTACAGGTATTAGCCAGAAAACCCCACACAACCCACACTCAGAAAACATACCTAAAAGAAAAAAAAAGAAAAAGGAAAGAGAGTGTTTCATGGAAAATATTCCAGGCTAAAATATAGCTTAGATCTCACATTTCTGCACCACTGTGCTCCAACAGCAGGTATTTTGTACTACTCACTTCAGCTTTAAGTACTGCCTCTTGCAGAGGAATAACAACTTCTGCCCCAAGTGTCTTGCAGGGTGAATTGCCCAATGTTACAGCAATATCAGAACTCCAGATGAGATGGGGAGGAGACTGAGACGCTGATTAAACTAAAGCAGCTGGTTTAATGCATGATGTCGATAGGGTGAGAACAGAAGGGAATCGGAGATCCTCCCGGTGCAGGCTTGCTAATTAAAGCGTCTATGTGACTAGCACTCTTAAAACAGCTGTCCTTAGGACTCTGGTCTTCAGGAAGTAACAACCTGGAGTGAACAGAACTTACTCTGCCACATCCCTTGGTCCTCTTGCCAGATTCATTGGGATCCTCTAGGAAACATATTTGGAGGTCTGGAGATCCCTGGCTCATCAGCTGGCAGTTTTTGGTGGCTGCTCATCAGGGAGAGACTTTAATCCCTAAGTGCCCATTAGTCTCAGAGTGATTCTTGCTGGGAGAAGATCTGGACCCACTGTCCATTGCTCCCATGGAGACTCAGAAGTGATTTTGACACCAGTAACGTTGCTGGTTTCTTCTTCCAGTGGAGGCCAAGCAACCAAAAGCACAATGCAAGAGATGTCCTGGCTTGCAGATCACAAGAGCATCATGTTCATGCCCCGGTTGTTACGAATGGGAAGCAATGGTTGTTGCAGGACAGGGTATCTTCTCCTCAGGCCTGAGACATGATTCATACTACAGGTCTTCACATCACTCTTTCAGACATGGGATTTACAGAAGAGCCAACTGAAGCACCTTGGGACCAGGACCTCCACTGAAAAGAGCCTTTCTTTCACAATCTAATCCTGTGACTACCAATCTTATTGCTTGCTCCTTCCATCCAAGGCTCACACAAACGTAAATCAAGTCCTACAGTATCACCATGATGCATTATTATCCCCATTTTACAAGTAAGGGAACTGTGGCACATGGCAATTAGGTCCTTTGTCCTGGGTCACACAGTGAGTCACTGTCACAGTCTCAAGAAGCCTCTGAAGCCCTTCCTCCTTCACGCTAACCACTACAGCTTGAATTTCCTCAAAACCTGCTTGCTCTAATTGATTAACCACAGTTTTACTGCAGCTACAGACCTGTTCCACAGCAGTCAGAAACCACAGAAGACATTCGGGTCCCAGTGCAGCTGCCAGGCGAGGCGTGAGGGCTCCGGCGAAGGGAAAGCTGAAACATCTCGCGCCTCCCAAGAACTTTGAGATGAGAAAAACTTCTTTCTGAAGGCAACTTCAGATCTGTTCCATAATCTCCCTGCTCTGCAGCACCTGAAAAGTTACATCCAGGTGAATCAAAATTTCAAGCACTAATGATTACAGATCTGGCTACAAAGGAAATTAATGAGTAATAATTTCAAGAAGGGATTTAAAATTTCCATTTTCATTTTATTGTCAAAGTAAATATTTTTTTATGAAGAACAAAAGAAAATATACAGAATTGTAACTTATGTACACTGGCTTTATAGGTATTTTTGTTTCCAATTTACACAAATTTTGATATGTTATTAAAAGATATTTTATATAGATATGCATCTATGTACAGTTTTATTTACATACATTCATAGGATGTGATATAAACCAGTCAATAGATGATAGTTCATTTATATTAATTTCTAGAGGACAAAAGGAATGCATTCACTTCAGCTAGACCTGCTGTTCTTGCACAGCACGGGCTCCTGCTCTGCCTAGCGCCAGAATCGCAGTTTCCTATTTCCCATTTGCCAACAAAAAGACAAACAGATGCCGTCTGCGAACGGAAAGGAAATGCAACATCCATTATAAAATCGTTCCTAATTACTGAATTCTATTTTCTTCTAAAGCTTCTTACAATCACCAGAGTTCAAAAGGAAAAACAAAATAAAAAGTAGAAACACAAACAAAATCACTTGCCTGCTACCATCTGATTATTTGTTTAAATTCCCTTCTTAGCCAGCAACCACACGAATTTGTTTCTTTTGGCTACTGTTCTCACCCATTCGCCCACCCCAGCTGTGTGGAGCTCTGACATGGCTTTGGGGAAGGAGGGATTAGCACTGAAGATTGCCCTTGGACAGAAGATCTCGCGGTGCTGTCCCATCGGGCCATGCTGCCTCCCACCCTCCCTGGGTACTGGTACCTCCTACAAGATCCTGCTGGCCAGCGGGCAAATGGAGACTCGGCTCCAACCAGCAAGGCAGTGGCTTGCAGTGGATGCTCGGGGTGGCCAGTGCTCACCCGGACCACCGGGCACCTCTGGGGCTGGCCATCTGGTTTCTCCCCCAAGATCACGCAAGAGGACAGGAGCAGAGACAGGAACAGAGCTCGGCCATTCTCTCTCACACATGGCTTCCTGCTGCTCTACACGACAGACAACAGCTCTTCTGCTAAAGGCAGTGGATGCTGCGAACCAGAGTCAAAGGAAAGCAGCGTTTCCTTCGATGCATGGGCATCCTTCCACCCCCACGGCAGCACAGGACAGGAGAAGCATGCACACGGTATGCGCTCAGCCACACCAAAAGGCTCCACTCCAAGCCATTTCATCCCGCCTGAGCTTCTGGGTTTGCTTGGGATATGCTTAAATATATATATATTTGTACGTATGTATGAATATATATACATAAATATTTATATATAGCCCTAGCCAAGGAAAAGGTAAATGTGAGCCGGGGAAGTCAGAGAGGCACGAAGGCACATTCCAGCCTTCTCCATGCCTTACCTCCCCCTGTCCCTGACTCCCACTGTTCCTCCTCCTATAGCCAGCCCCTACAAATCCTTGGCTCAGGCGACCCAAAAACAAAGGAGTTGTTTTCATTTCAAAAGGAATTTGCTGTTTCCAAACTGGACAAATAGTGCAGCTTAATAAAAACTCACAATGAATGGCCTGTACATGAGCAAAGCCCTTAGGAATGCCAGGGCTATAATTAACTAGCAGCAAGCAACTCTTACATTTTCCTGTGCAGCAGAAAACAGCTAAAAATAAAACACTGTAATTTCCAAAAGAAGCAGCAGCAAAGGACGGAAAGATAGAAGGAAAGGAGAATATCTTTAAAAAAAAAAAAAAGACAAAAAGGAAGAATCATCCCCCCTCCCTTGACCCAAAAAGAGCTTCATTCTCAAATCATCTTTGAAGGACATGGGACACTCAGACACGATGGTATCAAGTAACAGCATTGACTGTTCTGTGGAGACAAATAAATTATCACTAGAAATATAGTGAGCAAAGTGCTGTCATCAGCTGCTGTAGGATGGCTGGGCGGGAAGGGGAAAGCGGGACCAATCAGTTCACAGAGCGGACGGAGCGGTTGCTTCGTGGAAACCGATGCACCTTGACATGTTTGGACAAGTGGTCACTTCGAGCAAACTTCTTCTCGCAGACAGGACACTGATAGGGTTTCACCCCTGAGTGGGAGCGCCTGTGCCGGGACAGCTCATCTGACCGGGAGAACCTGCAAGAGAAGAGAAGCCGTTGCAGGTAAATGGGTTTTCACATTGTTAAATCTCTCACAGCAGAAGATGAAAGTCCTCTCAGGGCACTGGGAGACCCGGCTTGTGGCAAGGCCCTAACGTGCCAACTGAAAGGGACACGCAAGAGGGCCAGTGACAGAACTGGCAGTCAGACGCAGTGATGGGAACCCACCATTATCAACCTCATCCCATGTCAGCTCTGGACTCAGAGCAGTGCATGGAGGTAAGGTTTGTACGAACCTTGCCCTAAACCCAATAACGTGGGTACAGCTCAACTAAAACAGTGCTGCTCCTCAGCCCTCTGCCAGTCCCCTTCACACCCTGTCCCGCAACCTATCCTGCAAATCCCATGCTCCCAAACCTGCAAGACCATTCTCAAGCAGAGAGAGAGACCAGCGTCCCACAGGCATGGCCAGCTCCAAGCTCCCACTGACGTGAGCACAACAGACATCCAGTAATTGCACCTAGTTTGAGATGGACCCCAAATAACAGCCAGGCATCACTACCCAGAAGCTACAGGGCCTATCAGATCCAGCTGAAAAACTGGATTTTGTATGTGCTCCTGCAGGCTAAATAAGTAGTCATGAACATCTCAGTACCAGCAGTAGTCAGCATCCTAACAGCTGAAATCCACGTGGGCCCCAATGGCCATCAGCATAGTTACTTCATGGGTAAACTGAAATCAAGATTGAGCCTTTAATTACCAAAATAGCCTCCCAGAATAATTTCAATTTTAGGTATTTCCCACCTTCCATCTCCACAGAAAAATCCCCAAACAGCCACCATGAATCCCACAGGCCTTACTGAATTCAAATCATTTAATCCTTTAGTCTTAACAACAGGGCTGACTCAATTTCCACCTTGGACCTGAGTGGAAGCCACAGGGTTAATCAATAATTTCACACTAAAACAGCCCTGTCCAGATGGGTACAAAAAACTTGCTGCCTGACAAAGGGAAATTAAGTGTTTTGTTGCCAGAGCAGTAACAAAGAGCGGCACAGAGAGCGAGCTTGCAAGAAATGGTATCAGCTGTTTATTTACAATAAATAAATGAAGTCATGGGCACTAGCTGAATAAATGGGGGAAAGAACATGTAGAAAAATGTGCCCTTCTGGAGCAAAATATCACATCACCAACAGAGTGAATATGCTATTTTTATGTAAGGGGGAAAACAGGACCGCTGGGCTCCTATGAATCAGTCCTTCATGCAAGAAAAGTAAGTTTCCACATAAAGGTTTTAACTAGCCCTGATCTCCCGCCACCAGTTGAGTAACAGGGTGCAGGCACTGGGAAAGCTGGGAATGGTTTCCTCAGTTCCCGCAGCTGTTCAGTCTGGTGATGCTACCCAGAGAGCGTTCTGCAGCCAGCACAAAGCAGATGGCAGGTACTCACCATGGGCAAGATATGGTGTGGACACATCTCTCCCAGGCGCATTTCCAGGGGAGGTTCCTCCACCCATTCTCCTGTTTTTCTGCCTTGTCATTGCTTTGATACCCCACGGTGAAAGAGTCAAATTCACCATTAAGAGCCACAAGCAGATGCTGTAATGGAGACATCAACCTGTTCCTTGACTGAGACACGTCTTCTTTATAAGGGCTATCACAGGGGTTTCTCTTCACCCTTAGTACCTGGACATTTGCTTTCTCTAGTAACCCTGCTCCTTCCAGCAACAGGTTCCCAAAACCACTGTCTAGACCTGGGAGAATCAGGGCCAGGGATTTCTCCCAAGTCCTTAGCAGTGAGCTAGTCCTAGTGCCACATCCTTGGAGGGATGCTCTTGTAGAGCTACGGAGGAGTGGGACTGAACATCTTTCTGGAGGGCGTGGGAATGTCACCTGTGCAGACTGCTTCATCAGGACTCTGCGCTGGACAAGGAATGGACCTGTTGCCAGGGGTAGCAACCACGCAGAGGGAAAAGAGGGAGCAGAGAGGAAAAAGTGCCTTTGCAAAGGCCCGTCCTCTTATATACAGGCTTATCACTCAGAGAAGGCGTAAAACCAGATGTGGCCAGGCTGCCTTGTCCCATGTCCTTGGCCATTAAGGTCACTGTCTGCAACAGAAGTGCAGTAGCACATGCCTAATCCTGCACAAGAGCTCTGCAAGTGCATTTTGATGGGGATTCCATGGACAGTGAGGGAGAGAGGCGCATATCAGGAAAGAGCAGCTCCGCTCATACCCTGGGTGCTCGGATGAGTTCATCCCATAAAAATACACTCTGCCTCATGACGATGGGCTTAGCTGAGGAGGCCGGAATGTTGCAATACTGTTCCCCAGCAGTCACAGAAAGATCAGCTTACAGAGCCCCCAGAAATAAACCTCGAGCTGTCGGTGTGTTTACAAAAAAACAACGCAAAGGTTAGGACAAGGAAGCTGGGAGGATCTGGTGGCCTGCCTCTGCACTGAAATGATATTTGCAGCATGTTCTGGCACTAAGATAACCCCAGGAAAACTTCAAACAATCCCCAGTGGAATGCCAAATTCAAACAAAACCAAGGTACCCCCAAGGAACACCCCACTATCCCAGGTCACTGCCATTTCCAGAATGATTTCTCCTTCAAAAGAACGATGAAGGGATCTGGACAATCCCACAGAAACTAAAAGAGTCTCCTTCATCCTTCTGCCTGGTGGGATCCCAGAGGACCAGCAACTACATCTCTTGAGAGACAAATCCTAGAACTCCCTGATGTGTAGGATGTCTCCTGGCCAAATGAGGACATTGCTATGTGTCTCACAGGGCAAGAAAAGTCAATAGCTTCAGCCTAGTACTCCACGGTCCCTACCATGGCCACCAGCCATCAAGACTGACCCAGGCTGTACCCCTCCTCTACAGTGGGGGGAGGCTCTGGATTCATCCTTCTGATCCCCAAAGCACCGCTTCAGTAAACCGGCTCTCCTCCTGCGCACCTGCAAACCCTTTTGCATAGCACCAGGAAGAAAAGGCTACTGCGAGACACCTGCGCTGAGCTGTCCCACGCTGGTTCTCCCCAGGCTCAATAGGTCCCATACATGCTCCTGGTCACACACGTTACAAACCCTTAAACTCTCCCTACCAAACCAGGCAGAGCCTGGCTTGCACAGTCACCTGCAGAGCCAGCACGGGCAACTGTCTCCAGCCCAGTGATGTGGCAGGGCATTTAAACGTGACTGCCAACCCCCCAGGCCTTACAACAACCGCAGCTTTGGGAGGGGAGGGCATCTCCTGCTCCATGCAGTAACACAGCCGCTGGGGACTAGCCCACACCACGGCTCAGCATTTTTGGTCAGGGCTGTCTCAGGAGCATGCTAACCAGGAGCTGCTGTGTGCCAAAGGTATAAGCTGGTGCGACACGGATCAGCGCGCTGACCGGTACAGCGGGCTATTGAACGCAACGGGTCACCGGCCACTTACGAACTCTGCTACGCAGCCTGCTGCAAGCAGCTCTCGCCCCGTGCCAAGGAAGGGGCCAAGCAAGCAGGGTTCAGCCTCCTCCAGGGAGGTGCTTGGGGCTTTCCAGCTGTCCCCAGGGCTAGCAAAAAGGTCTGCTGTGTGCACACCCCTACCTTGGGGCATTTAAAGCATACAACTTCACCATAGCAGGGCTGCCCAGAGAGCTGGGAAACCCCCCACAGCTCAGCCGCTCTGTGCTAGGCAACACTTTGCTTTGTTTTTGAAATTACTATCTTCTGTGAGGTCAGATCTTAAGTGTCTTTGGTGAAAAAATAAATACGCAAGCACAAGAACGCAGGGAAGGGAGGGGGAAAGCAGAGCCCAGCAGTGTTTCAGTGCTTCAATTCATCTGGGATGATATAAAACTGGGAGCAAACAGAGAGTCCAGATGCATTTGACTTAGTTCATGTGAGATCACAGCTCTCACTGGACTTCTGGAAAAAGGTAAACATGCTTTATTGATGAACGGGGAGTGAGTAATTCAGTGCCCAACCGGGTCTGGCCTTTCATGTCGAGCAGTGCGTAGGGTGTGTGCAGGAATCTCGGGCCAATGCTGAGGATTAATATGAATGCAGGAAGCAGCTCCCCAAGCACTGCCTGTCCTGCCGGCTATAAACCCCTCCTCTCCGAGCAGAGCCCTTCTGCAGTCTGGGGGTGTTTGGGTACCAGCCTGGGCTGTGAAACGCAACAAGACAAACAGCAAAAGAAAGTTTGAAAAGCCCCTCGGGCAGCTGTTTGTGGGCTACACACGTTCCTTATGGCTACAGGGATTAATTTCTCATCCCTGTTGGGCTTCTCATCTTTAAAAAATTGTGGCTGGCTAAAAGCCCAGGACCTGCACTTCTCTTGGCCCACCTTACACCTGCATCCAGCTTTTGACCCACACCATTCGCTGTGATGCTGGGAGAAGGCAAGCACCCCAGTGTAAATGCAATCTCCATCCCCTATCACTTAATATTTTTCCTAAATGTTCCCCTTAGCTTTGGAGCCTGCAAACACCAGCTCTAATAAGACAGAGCTGCAGAAAGTCACCCACAGGCAACACATCAGGCTGCTGATCTTCAGCCACGGAAGTCACCGGGAGCACTGGTATACATCTTGGCATGGATCAAACCCTCACGTGCCACACGCATTTGTCACAAAACCGAGAGTTTTGCTCACATCCCAGCGTGTGGAAAGCCAACACGACGCCCACAGGCACGCTCACAGGCAGGAGGTGCATCTGCTGCCTGTGCGCACGTCCTATGGCAACCGAAGGAAAAGGAGCGAGCGCCTGTGCTGCAGGTCAGGAGCAAACCAGACGGCGGGTTACGGGACTGATCAGCCACATAAGATGGCTTTGATTTTGGTGCGTCCTGAGCTGTGAGGTGCTGTGCCCGGCTCCAGTACAAAATGAAAAAAAGTCACCAGCAGTTTATGGAACCACCATAAAGTGAAACGGGAAAGAAAATCACCCAAGAAATTAATTGCATTGACCTCCTCAATCCCGCCAAGAGGCAAACTTCAAACGGGTCCAGTTGGGGAGCAGAGGATTCAGCCCCACTCTGACCTTTTCCCTCAAACCAATCCAGCCATCTCTAACTGCTGCATGTCTCACATACTTGCATTTTTACACAACCCTTTTCTGTTACTTTTTACCTTGCCTGTTCTCCATGATCACAACCTATTTCCTCACTAGACATTGCTCATCGAAGCTCTGCAGGATATTCTTTGAAAGAAATCTGGTTTAATTTAATACAAGGGAGTTAAGATTTTGGTTTTGCCATCATTTGTGGTGCTGTATACTAACACTTGTCAGCGGGCAGGCCACTCATACAGCTAATTGGAAAGACTGAGGAAGGCTTCCATCAAAGTTTCCTTAAAATAAAAAGTAGGAATTTTTAACAAAGTTTTAATTTTTCAACAAGTTTAAAAATAATAATAATAATGAGATACCCTCTGAGAAACGTTTTGCTCAATCAAACCTGCAGCCTTCCATTCAAGCAATGCTTAACTCCACCTCTGCCTTCTGGTTATGTTGTTACATCTGACAGCTTTTTGCAACCCACGCATTTTTCTGAATCAACGCAGAGAATAAAACCCAGAGCATGCCGGAGTGTCACTGCCAGCATTTCCAGAAGGAGTGGGATGGAGTGCATTTTCTACGAAACTGCACAGACTTAACATTTATCACAGCGCTTCAGCGATCACAATTAGCCCCATGCAGCTGGAGCCACACACACAGCGGTTCTGCCCTAAACCACCCAGCGCACATCCAGCCCTCAGCTGGTACCAGCCCAGCATCTGCTGCAGCTGGTGCGTTGCAGCCAGACCGACGTGAACACAAGGTATTGCCTGCAGTAACCAGCTTAATCTGACCCTCTTGGAATGAAATACAAATTAAAATGGACTGCTTTTACTTTTTTTAAGACAAACAGCTGGTGCCAGCAGGTGATGTTCTGCTATTTAATTTATCAAAGCCCCTGGATTACCTAACAGGAAGAAAAAAGAGTCTTAATTCTCAAACCAACCAAACAAGTTGTGGTAACAGAAGCACTTTATAAATCAGAGCGCAAACCTACTTGCTCGGCAAGTTAGGTCGAGTGAGCAAGAAAAGGAGGAGGGGGATAGGACAGTGCTGCACCCCAATACTAACCTCCATCCGCAACCTGGCCACGTGCACGCAAAAGGCTTTTCTCCTGTATGCCTCCTCAGGTGGGCTTTCAAATGGCTGCTTTTTGTGTACATCTTGGTACAACCAGGAAAAGAACATTTGTGCATTTTAATGAGTTCTGCTGCAGGGTTCTTTTGAAATTTCTGACCCATGATGATTCCCGTCTGACCCTGGATCATGCCTCCTGGCCCAATTGGCTTGGCGGCGATGGGGACGGGAGCAATGCGGACAAATTTAGAGGACAAGTTCAAATTGGACGACTGAACTATCTGAGGCACAAGGGCAAATGTCTGTCCTTGGATGTTGACTAGGAGCTGTGCAATTTTAATGTTCTCTTGTGCTGGTCCTTGGGAACTAGGGATGGTGTTGGACTCCTGTTTGACCTGTACAGGCTGAATTTGGAGCATAACCGGTATCCCATTCTCCAGGGACATTCCTCCATTTGAAGCTTGGCCACCTTCCGTTGAGCTGCTCAACTGTTCATTTTTACTCTCTTTTAAGCTAACGCTGGGTAACATATGGTCTTTTTGCTGTAGCGAAGCAACAGAAACTTGGCTGCAAGTTCGCAAGTCCTTGGTCTCACTTTTAGGTCTCTCTTTGAGCTCCAATTCCATGTTCTCCTCCAGAAATTCCTCGATTTCCTCAAGCGTGGGCTGAAATGGTCCTGAGTCTTCCATATCCACAGGAAATTCAGGCAACCTGAAGTATTCCTCTTTCACTATTGGCTGAAGTCTCCTTTTGCCCCACCATGACGCAGCGGTGTTCCCCAAAGATGCCTGGGACAATAAGTAGTCTAAGATACTGTCCTGACTTTCTGCACTGGATGTGCTTCCATAGCTGGAGCTGAGAACCTGGGAGTCAGGGCTGGAACAAGAACAAAAGCTGGACGAGTCGCTGTCATCTTCTGACAGGGGAGAGGGCAGCATTTGGTAGGACCTCACCCCTGCTGTCATGTCCCCAAAGTATCCAAGAGAAGATCTTGTAGATGAAAAGGATTCATCAGTAGGCAGCAAGTGATCCACCATTCCTGGGCGATCTCCTATGGATATCCCAACAGCATATACCAGGCGGCGAAAGTTCAGGTGAGAGCCTGAGCGTAGGAAAACAAAACAGCAAGTCAGCCGTTGGTTTAATCATTTCTCTCCATGAACTAAAGCTCCTGAAGTCCTCTAGCTCGCAGGAAAGTCCAAAGCATCCAGTCTCACTGAGTACACATGCTGCTACACGCTTTGATACGTCTGTACCACCCCCTAAGGACTGTCAGGGCCGAAGCGTTTCGCAGGATTGCACCACATATTTGCAAAAGAATTCTTTCAGAAATCATTTCCCAACTGTGTGCGCTCTAGATTTACAGCTCCCTTCCAGAATGTTACTGGCAAGAGCAAATAAATTACAGGCTTTCGCCTAACAGTGAAACCTAGAGCCAAAGTAGGGAATGGGGAGGAAAAAAAATAAAGTGTTGAAATTTTCACCTCCCAAAAAAACCCAAATAAAAGAAGAATTTTATTGCTGGTGGCCATAAAACACAAATCCTTTCCTTATCTTGTAGCTTTCCATCCACCTTATTTTTAACTTCCTCAGTTCCACAAATATAGGCTAATCAGCATAATGCAAGGATCAATCTGTCAGGAGCCAAAAATATTTACTGTGCTTCAGCATTTACTAGGCGGATTTTCCCCTCCAGATGTAATGAATCAGTGTGCCAACGTCATCATCACCTGCACGGTGCCCTTAATAAGGCTGGCACTGCGCTGAGCTAATTACCCTCTCCTGGCAAGCCAGCTGGTGGCTGGTTTCACCTCACCACTCCACGCTCTTCTCTCGGGCTACGGAGGTCGAGGCAATCGGCGCCTCCTGCCAGCTGCTAAACTGGGAAGGCTCGTACGGACCCCCAGCATCTCAATCTGCCGTGACCCACGCTGGGCAACCATGCTCCCAGTTTCCCCCCTCCCTGTGTTGAGGCATCGAGCGGGCAGCATCCCGCAAGCCCCTACTCACGTGAGCCACAATCCCGCTGCAACCCCACGGAAGCACAAGGGCAAAATCCGTCCTTCCTAGCGCAGCCCACCGCAACGGCGCGCGACCGTCCTGCGCTTCCCCAGTTAAGCCAAGCAAACTCCCTAGAAAGGTTTCTGGGGAGGGGAAGGCTGCATGGGCATCTATTTGTTTTCTTTTTTTCTCCCCTCCCCAGAGGAAAAAAAAATTAATTGCTTACGGAGGGAGACTATGCCTCTTAGAGAGCAAACGCAGAGACCTCCAGACGGAGCGAACACTGGCCCTCAGTCATTCGCTCAAGGTGACTGATGGCAAACAGAGCTGTATATGTGCATAATAAAACAACTCTTTCTGTGGAAGGTATGCGGACTGCAGAGATAGAAGTCACTTGATCAGGCTATGAGGTTTTGTGTGTGTGTGAATTAGGAGGCATGTGACCCAGCGCGAAGGAAATGCCAGTCAATCTTGTTACACGCTGTCATTTTTCCACAGGCTCTGCCGCTGCGCTTTGGACGCTTTGCCATGAATAGTCAATAGCTCCCAGTTTTGTGCAGGGAAGGGGATGGCTCTAACTGCTGTTGCAAAGCACCCCTGCTGCTCTGATCTCCAAAATTTGCCCTGTCTTTGCCTTCTCTGGAGAAAAATCCAAAGGTGTTTACGTGCTCAGTGGTGCAGTGAATGCAAAGTGAGATATTTTGCACAACACCCTTAAAGAGCTTCATCCCATTGGCAGCAGCTATTAATATTTCACAGGAAACAGAGGGAAAAAACCTCTCTATTTCTTAAAGACACAGCTTCCTCCTTCATACGCACATGGAGGAAGTAAGGGCAGGTCGAAAAAAAGACTTAAAAGTAAGATTGCACTTTTTCCTGGTATGCATGGCCTGTCAGCTATGCCTCTGAACCGATAATGAAATACCCACATGTGCTGAACACGAGGAAGTTCAAGCAGAGGTTAGCGGCTCTGTTTTGTGACCTTAGCCTATAATCATTTCATATAGTAAAAGTGAAGAGTCAGAAGCACTGAACTATTTCTGAGACACAGGGCTGCTTTTTTTTTTTTTTTTAAAATCTCTCTGCCGACAGAAAGTTCCCCCAGCAGAAGTCCCAGAGCTGAGCTCTTCCCAGTTTTGAAACAGAAAACACAATCTGCTTCCGAGAAGTTTGTATCGGCTTCCAGTAAGAAGTCACCCAAGCAGCTTGTTTCTATCTTGCACCAAGAACTGGTGACTGCCTTGTGAAATGTGGGGCAGAAAGGAGGACTTGCCCTCAGATGGTTTCTGATCCTCCCTCCAATGTCTGCATTGTCCCAGCCTGCACTTCTGAAGAACAGTGCCGTGAGTGAAATCTGGACTGCAGTGTGGGTTTTTTCTAAGAAAAACTGGCGTGCTCTGCGTGTGGGGAAGGAGCGTGCACCGAAAGTGGCTGGTAAAGTTCTTTTTAAAAAATATGATCAAGTTTTCTTTAAATGCCTGAGAGAACTAGGAAGCCACATATCAAAATATCCATATATTTCACTGGGAATAGAGCTAAACCCCAACTTGAATAAGCGTTTAAAGGAGGGCCAAAAAACCCAACAACCCCCTAGCAACTGCTGTGAGCAGCGTACCCCAGCAGAAGACAGCCAGCACGCTTACTGCCCGTCTCTTTCGACAAGGAGCAATGTCACTCGGTGCAACCAGAGTCATTTTTAAGAGAGGGGACTGTCAGAGGCAAATAGATCCAGGCACGTTACGGGCCAGATCTGCTTTCTGTGCACTCTCAAAACTTGCAGAACAGCCAAAAACATTCTGGGGAATGCCTGGAATGCAGGATTGGGCCTGGGCTGTATTTTATCCCAAAGGCCAGACTAACAACCACAAGGCTTTCATCCCTACTTTCCCTGAAGACACAGCCAAAACCGAGAAGATTAAAAAACAAAACTAAAGAAAGCCAAGGCTGCGCAAGCTACAAAAACGAACGATGCTGTTTACATAAAGCACTTTCATCTCTAGGAACCCTGAAAACACATTAGAAATCTAAGCACCTATAGAGGGACCTCCGCACCCGAGACACTGAAAACCAGCCACCTTTGGCACGGGACACAGCAGCTGTCCCACGGCAGCACCACGGTCTCCAACTTCTCCAAGAGTTCCCTGGGTTGTTAGGATGTCCTTTCTGCCAGAAACATGTTCTGTTTAAAACCTGGCCATCTAATCGCCAGCTAAAACAAACAAGCAAAAAGAGACCAAAAACCACAGCGAAGGCACGTTCTGACTCAGTGACACCGAGATGCTCACGGTGCTGGGAACGTGCCAAAACGCGGGGCCGCGTACCCCAGGCTGTCATTTCTGGACGGTCAGGCCAGCACAACCGCTCACACGGTGGTACGTGGGCTCTGATGTGCTGACAGTCGTTTCCCACGCGTCCTGCTACGGCTCGTTCTAGTGCAGGACTAATCCCTCCAGGGTTTCCCCTGTTCCCTAGATTTTAAATCCGCGCAGGTTGACCCCTGCATCCCGGGCAGAGCCGTACGCCGGGCAATGAACCAGGCCCAGCACTTCCAAGAAATTAAAATACAACGTATGGAGGGGAAAAAACCCTAAAACAAATACCCAGATAAAGCAGCCGAGAGCCAGGAAACCCACTTGCTCTTCCCCCTTCTGCAAGGTGGCCTTGCTGTTCCCTGGACAGGGTGGGGGGGGTTAGTTAGGGTCTTCCAGTTGCTTTCCAACCCCACCGCCTCTGGGAAGCTGTGGAAGCATCCCCAAAACCTTATTTTCTGGAAACTACCCCCCCTCCAACCCCAAACTTTGGCTTCTA
>NW_010255801.1:0-211 GCF_000690775.1 Eurypyga helias | reverse complement strand
CCAGGCACGTCGCCACGGCTGCAAAGCATTCGCTTGTTTGGTTTGGGATTTATTGTTGTTGTTTGGGGTTTTTTTTCTTAACTTATTTTTATCGTTTTCCTGCTCACTCCATCCATCCTCGGGTGGCTTTGGGGGCTTGAGCCCCCCCCAGTGGTCCTCTGGCCACGATGACCGGGAGTAACCGCTCCCCCCCCGCCCGGGGTGTCACAGC
>NW_010255800.1:0-1062 GCF_000690775.1 Eurypyga helias | reverse complement strand
GGGGGCTGGACATGGGTCTTACATGACAGCCACAGGCATGTCCTGGGGCTGTGCACATGTCACGGGGTGAACACGCATGTCATGGGGCTGGCTTTTTCAACCTAAAGGCTGAACACATGTTGGGGGCTGGACATGGGTCTTACATGGTGCCACAAGCATGTCCTGGGGCTGTGCATGTGTCCCGGGGCTAAACATGGGTGTTAGGGTCCCCCAACATGCGTGTTGGGGGGCTGAACATGGGTGCTGGGGGCTGGACATGGGTGTTACATGGTGCCACAGGCGTGTCCCAGGGCCACACACGTGTGTGAAGGGGCTGAGCATGGGTGTTACATGGCATCACAGGTGTGTCCTGGGGCCACACACACGTGTTGGGGGCTGGACACAGGTGTTACAGGGCCTCACACGTGTGTCACGGGGCCACACCCTTATCGGGGCCGCCCACGCGTGTTGGGGGCTGAACATTTGTCATGGGCCTGAACATGGGTGTTATAGGGCTTCACATGTGTCACGGGAGTTTAACGTCTGTAAAGGAGCTACATGTGTGTTACGGGGTTGAACACGTGTGTCACAGACCTTCACATGGGTGTTACAGGGCTTCACATGTGTCACGGGAGTTTAACGTCTGTAAAGGAGCTACATGTGTGTTACGGGATTGAACACGTGTGTCACAGACCTTCATACATGTGTCACAGGCCTGAACATGTCGCACAACTGAACCTGAGTGTTACAGGGGGCCACACACACGTGTCACAGGGCCACACACACGTGTTGAAGGTGCTACACGTGTGTCATGGGCCTGAACATGGGTGTTACAGGGCTTCACATATATGCCAACGGCTAAACAAGCATGTAATGAGCCCACATGCGTGTTACGGGGCTCCACGTGTGTGTTCGGAGGTTGCATGTGTGTCACGGGGCTGAACACGCATGTCACAGGGTTGAACGTGTAACGGCTGCACGGGTGTCTTGGGGCTTCACACGCGTGTCAGGGCTTAGCATGTGTCATGGGGTCTCATACATGTCATGGGGCCGCACACGTGGGTCACAGGCCCTCATGTGTGA
>NW_010255799.1:66698-89628 GCF_000690775.1 Eurypyga helias | reverse complement strand
GGGTCTGCCTCCGCCGGCGAGCAGGGACCTGTGGGGACCGTCACCTTCCGGCACGGCGCGCACTCGGCGCTGGGATGGCGGGAATTGCGTCCGCCGCCCCACCGCAGGCCATGCGCATCAGACTCAGAAAAACCAGCAGCCTCGAGTCCGAAAGTCCCGAAACGTGCCCGTGCCGGTGTCTGCAGGGCAGCAGGTGGCGCGTACGGGACACCCTGGGCGTGGGGCGGGTTCTCTGTAGCGTTTCTCACAGCGAGTCCGTGCGTAGTGACTGAGGCACCGACCTTCCCGCCCAAAAGGGCTGCGGGCGTGACCTCTGTGCCTTTTAAGTACTTGTTAAAAAAGGCGCATCTCTGAGCAAAAAAGAAGAATGTGACGTCAGTGACTCCCAAATAGGTTTTAAAATATTACCTGCTGTTGGAATATGGTAGGGAGGAAAATCCCTCCCTCAGTTTTATTAAAACGTGTTACAAACGGTGAGTGCAATCATCCGTCACCTTGAATAGATTACTTTTTCTTCTCTTTAGCGCGAGGAATGAAACCACCTGTTTACTGTAACAGTAAGACATGGCGAACTTTCAAAGCTCCCAGCTGTGCCCCATCTACTGCTCATTGTGGGAGGGATGAAAAAAAAAACACCAAAAAAAGGGCAGCCAACAGGTTTGGATGCCAATGGGCTGATTGTAGGCTGCACGCTGCTGGTCTTGTTTGTGCGGTACAGAAGGGTTTGAGGGAGGGGAGCGTTGTGTGAGTGGTCTTCAGCCTCGCTGTCTGGGGTTCCTTGGCCACCGTGGGTGAACGGGGCAGCGGAGGATCACGGTGCTCCTCCATGAGCAGTGTTAGTGTTCTGTGGTATGAAGGGGAAGCATCCTTCTCCCTGAGTCACGGGCAGCAGAAGCCTACAGAACACTTCAGATTAATTTCTATTTTTGCTGTAAAAAGTCAGGAAAAGGTCATTTTATTTTTATAAATGCATAGAAAATTTGAAACATCTGGAATGCTCAGTGTTTCTTTGAACACAGTGCTGTTAGTGCAAGCTCAGTCGAGCCTATGAACTTTAACTAGTGCTGTGCTGTTAATTGGGGTCACCAGGGTCACCCAGATGACTTGGACTTCTTCCTTTGGCGTTGTGAGGACTTCTGGCTGCAGAACAGCCTACTTGCTATTGATGGACACAGCTTGCCAGCTGACTATGTGCAAGCTTTTAATAAATAGACCGAGTCTCATTCTAAAGCATGTGCTAGTTGGTGGAGGAAATACCAGGGAGGTTGGGGGTGTGTGTGCTTTTTTTGCTGGAATGATTCAGGATTTTAGAGAAGAGGCATCATTGTACTAAATAATAATAAAAATACAACACCATGACCTACTTTAAAAATACTTCATGATTAGAATATACTTTTCTACTGAGAATTCATTAGAACAAGAACCAAACACACAGAGTGAACCTTCTGTGCTTTATTACTACCACCATTAATATTTTCAGAAGTTTCCAACTGCTTCAACTATTTGTTCTGGCACTAAAAAGGAAAGCTTTGATTTCTAGTCGTCTCAGCTAAAAACATCAAGTTGTTCTATGAACAACAGAGCTACTGGAGTTGAGCTTCCTAGGAAGTTGAGCTTTTTGTTCCCTTTATTTCCTGTCTCTTTCCACACAGAGTAACTGCAGCCTCCTCATGTGTTCTTTGTGAGAGCCAGCTGAGGAAGACAGGCCAGACAGTGACCCCCAAGCAGAATGCAAAACCACCAAGAATCTGCTTGCTTTTCCCTGGCAGATGTGCTCATTTGGGTCCCTACCCTATCTAGATATTGCCATAAAATTTGTGGCACTGTAATTATCTTTGAATTGTTTATTGCCGTGTTAAATTTTGTTAAGATAGCCTACCAGGTTCCTAAGTTTCTGTGGGGTTGTTTTGGTTTGGTCTGGTTGTTTTGGAGGTAGATTGACAAGGTGGTCAGAAAGGACTGTTTTCTTCAGGAGACTACGTCACTGGATTTAAATGGCTTAAGTTTCCAGTCATTATCCTGGGAACTTCAGTTATATTTTCAGGACATTCAGGAATGAATAATGCTTCCTCACTATCAAACAGTGACTTTACACATGGGGTTTAAAGAAGTTTAATGCGCTGAGGGGAGCCCATAGTGTAGTGTAACTGAACGATCAAGCATACACAAGGATTTGACAGCCTGGGGTAAGAGGACAATGTACTTGATCTAAGTTTCTTTCCACAGCTGTGGAGGGCTGCTGAGGTAGCTAGTACTCACTCTCTACTTCTAAAGGGATTTGAAGTCTCTAGGACTGGACTGTCTCTCCCACAGGTAGTCGTGGCTTTGTGCTGGGTAGGGAGCTCCTGCACCATCCTCAGGGACTGTTATTGCTGCAGAAGCTATGATAGCATCAAGCTTGAAATTGATGGAGGGGATATTTCTTGCTGCAGCTTCCGCTGGTGTTTTAGTTCTTTTGGAAAAGTAGCAGCAGCCTAAAAGTTCCTCCGTAAGTCCCTATAACCAAAACAATCTAGTTCTCTCTGAGTCTCTTTCACAGGATGTCAGCAGTTTGCCATCTGACACAGTAGCCATGCTAGACAGAACAAACTTAGTTCTCCTGTCCAGACATTCCCAAGCACCAGTGTAAACACTATTTTAAAGTTGCAGAGACCATATACTTTTAATAAAAATATCACAGCTTCTTTCCTGCAGATGAGACCCAAGTGGTTCAGACAAGTGTCCCTCCTCACTTCCGCTCCCTCCCCTGCTAGGCCGCTGCCGAAGGACAGTTCTCCTTATCTGCTAGCAAGTACCAAGAGAGAGCTCCCCTTCTGCTCCCTGTTCTCGGGGCTTTGGCTTTCCAACATTACAAGAACATGCAAGGAATAAACGAATAATAAAATCTTAGCACCTCCTTAGGATTGTTTTTAAACAGCCCTCTGCTGCATTATATGCAGCCTGTGACAGCAAAGTCATTCTGCTCTTACAAATATTTTCTGCTAGAAAACAGAATGCTTTAACCAGTCACTGATTTTCAAGTGTTTGGTAATTTTCTCTACTTTGTTATTTAAGAAAAAAAAAATATTGATCTAAATATGCCAGAATACAGGTCTGAATTTTCATTGCAGCAGTTATTTATATATGCTGCAAAAGAGATTAGAATCATGCTTAATATAAATCCCTTTTTCCTTTTAAAGCTCTTATGATGTAGGTACAAGCTGTACTACACAGATGGGGAAAATGAGGACACGGGGAAAGTAAATTACTGAAGACCATGCAAAATGAGCAATGGTACTGATTATCACTAAATATTCTGTTGCTGTTATCTCGGGAAGGAGGGGAAAATAGAAAGTGCATATTCATTTCAAAAGCTTCAGATCACTGAAGAAGGAAAACGCTTTCTGATTGCCTGGCAGGAATGACTGTTGGAGGGCATCACGGTGACTCCTTTGTTGTGTGACAGTTCTTAAATTCCATTACTCATGCTGCTATTTTGGTTGTTTCTTGCCTAAATGCAAGCCCTAGCCCTCGATTTGCTTTGGTGGATCGCTATTACATGGGGTGTTGTGGGGCACCGTCTGCCCAGGGGTCTCCTGACTGCACAGGATGACTTTTTGGGGCTGAGACCTTTGGAGCAAGGACAGCCTACTTTATTTCCCATGAAAAATGGGAAATGAAGTCCTGCCCGCACTCATCAGCCAGCACCTTCACTCTCTCTGCTCTGAATAGGGAGGACTGAAAAATGGCCCAACCTTCCCACACACACACCTTATTCCCCACCTCTGTCCCTTCTGTCCTGAAATAACTAATAATCCCAGTCCCATTTCAAAGGGATGTACCTCTCCTTGTGCTGCTGCCTTCCTTACCACAATAACTTGCGAAGGAAACCTTTTCATTAAACCGATTTCAGCATGCTCTATTCAGTTTTTCAGAGATTCTGTGGGAGGAAGATAAGTGACAGAGGCTATTTATTGAACCCATCCAAAATACTGCACTTAGAATTAAATACTAAAATTGTTAAATTAATTTAAAGGATTAATTAGGTCTTCGTAACTTGCTCCTACTGAATAATGCACATGACAGGAGGGAAAAGAGGCAAGTAGTTGGATGATGGAAGAACTAGTTACTAGTTGCTCGCCATCTGGTCAGAGTAAGTGCCGACCTTAGCCCTAGCCAAGTTCCCAGAAAGACCCTACTTCTTGTTTTTCAGTTGTTTTCCTCATTAGTTTTGCAGTTTCCCTTTACACTTCTTCTCTCTTTTGAACAATTTCAACTGATACTCTTCTTAAACCACACCACCCCTCTCCCACCACTCCAATGTTTCTAAAGAGGAGGAGAAAAATTTTTCTTGAGGGGACTCTTCAGGCACAGGTTGTACTGGAAATCCCTTTTCCCTGCAGTAGCTTATTGCTCTGCTGCTTTGTCCCACATTTCTGCTCACCTTAGCCTGTATATTTGGGATTCTCCCTGCCATTTAGAGAAAAGGCTTGCTGCCATTCCAGCTGCACTTGAGCCTGTGTGGTCTGAAGCAATCATTTTATTGAAGCTGCAGTTTAAAAATAAAATCCTCTCCACAATAATTATAGAGTTGCATTAGAAAATATTGGATGTCTACATATTGCATACATAGACTGTACTCTGCACTGAGATAGCTGCGCCATCTGCTCTCCTGCTCCCTGTTCTTACTCCTGCAGACATTAGATAAACATGTTGAGAGAGCAGCAGGCTGTTTTCAATTATGACATATCTGAGCTGTGTTTAAAGTCAAAAGCCTTTATTTACAGCTCGGTGAAGAGAGAGGACTCATAATCAAGGGCAATAAACTAGATCCATAGCGGTTTAATGGTTCAAAGGGATGGGAGCCATGTAAGTCAAACCTGTCACTTTAAAATGGAGAAGGCTCCAAAAAGAGAAGATGCAATGCTTCCTACTTACCATGAGATGGCCCTCAGTGCTGCTGGTTGGGTTTGGAGGCACAGCAGTGGAGCAGGTATGCACTGTGATGTCTCATGGATGTCATAGAGTGGCCTGATAAGAAATTCAGTGGCTTTTACCCAATACGTCGTGCTGAAGCAGCATGACATATTGGCAGGAATCCTTGAAGGAGGATGTCCCTCCCTGGGATCAGTTGCCACAGCTGCTGTTAGTAGAAAAATGGATGCTAGGTCTTTCTCCGTGCTTGGAAAGGATGGAGAGCAATGAAAGGGAAGGAGTATTGGCAGGATGGTCCTGTAATGGCCTAGAAGTCAATCAGTCTGTCTCATGCCTCACTGCAGAAAGCCACAGGATTTAGTGTCCACCTGTGAACACGCAGCCACTTTTTATCAACTGACTTAATCTAGTACCAGCTCAGAGTACTTACAACAACACGGAGTGGCTTCTACCTCTAATAAACTAAATCCCACCTGAATCTGGGCACTGGCCAGGTCTCCACAATATGAAGACATAATGGTGTTCAGTTAACTCTTCAGTGCTGTGAATGCAGGACTGGAGTTCACATGAGGTTTTAAATGTGTTGTACTGGTTGATTCGTCTTTGCAGGGGTTGTAATGGCTCTGGGATTCAGTCTCCTGGTTTAGAGCCAGCGCTTATACCAAGGTAGCTGAGCAGCCAAACTGTTCTAGCAAAAGGCTCCTACAGCACAAGCACACAAGTCTTCCCAAAGCCACGTTTTTGAGGCTGAGGTTCTCTTGCAATGTGTGTGCATTTTCCCCTGCGCGTTCCATCAACCTCTCTAATTTTACTTGTTTTCTCTCTGATCCTTGGAATTCAATTGTACTGATTTCCTGAGCATTAAACATACATGAATGTTCCCCTAGTCTGCTTAATGGCCCTAGCAAAAAGTGTTTCGACTCATTGGCAATGCAATTGGAGCAATAACTGAACACAATCTACTCTTTCAGGATTGGATGTTGGAAACAGCAATTTTTTTTACGGTGAGTGAGCGTGCAAAGTTATGATATTAGAAATGGCTCCTGAGAAGTGACAAATGGGCTTCAAAACGCAGCATAATGATTATTACAAGATGGGGTTGTATTTTGTTCTTGAACTGCTATGCATGTTTTATCGAGATGGGAGTAAAGATCCTATGGAGTGAGGCTTCAGTAGCCAACCTGAACCCAGTCTGGGCTTTGGCAGTGAGACATTCGTGAACTTTAAGTCCCATATTTCTAGGATGGTCCTAAGAGAGGATGGTGTGGCTGAGGTGGGTTGGTGAAAAGTGGTTTAGAAAAGCTGAAGATGCAGAAATCTCCAAGCTGGAAGCATGTCACAGCTACAGCCTTGCAGTTCCTGCTGGTCTAATGGCTGTCATGTTGCAAAATTGCAGGAGTCTGAATTCAAGTTAATGTCGGACAGTCAGCTTCTAAATTCTCCCTTAGTTTCTGCTGACCAAAGCTGTTCTTGCACCAAACACTATATACTATTTACACTTTCCTGCCAGAGATTAATAAAATGGCTCTAGTAACTGAGCCACGACCTAAAGTTCCAAAGACACTGGGCCTTTAGACTGGACCTACTATTCAGTCAAGCTGAGCAGTTTCTTCCCTCTGCTTTAGGAACGTATCCAAAGCTGTTCCCAGCCAATTTCTGCTCTCTGCAGGTCTACCGGTGGCTCTGTCTGTAGGAGTTTTTACTCTCTTGAGTTCCACCCAGCGAGTCTGTCTGCCACTAGTAGGTTTTCTGCAATCCCACAGTCCGTATCTGATCATTAAAGCAGGCAGGCGGGAGGCCACAAAGTCTCTCATTGTGGTTGCGGAATAGCAGATATTTTATTTCCTAAGGTCCATGTAGTCTCTCTGTCATCATACGGTGCTGCTT
This sequence comes from Eurypyga helias, assembly GCF_000690775.1. Lineage (NCBI taxonomy): Eukaryota > Metazoa > Chordata > Aves > Eurypygiformes > Eurypygidae > Eurypyga > Eurypyga helias. The sequence goes on along the minus strand of NW_010255799.1, from coordinate 82,827 downwards.
TGCCTGCTCAGGCCAGGCAGCATCAGCCAGGAGGTGCTGCGCTGCAGCACTGTACGGACTCCTGCTCTGGGTTCGTGTGTAGCCAATGCACAGGAAGGAATAAGGGAAAACTTCCTCCTGCATCCATCTGATATATACACTGATGATTCCTGTTCCTGGTGTGACTGAGAAGGCAGGACTCTCCCAAAGTCACACTCATTAAATGCAGTCTGAGCTCTGACATGGAGGGAGCTGTGGGTTAGGTGACACAGTCATGATATGCACCATGCCCCCCAGACGTAAAGCCTTGATTGTCCGTATTAATCCTCCGAGAGAGGAGAAATCATCTTTGCCTGCAGAGGAAGAAGTGTAATGCCCTGTGTCCAATTTTCTTTTCATTGCTGTTTTTATTATGGAAACAAAATGTTCAACTGATTCTAAAATGAAAATGGAGAAAGCTAATTTTTGTAGTTCTTGCTAATAAAATTCTTAATGTGCTCTTCTCCCATTATCATAAAGATTGTTATGGTTTACTTTATCTCTGGAATCTTATTATTTTCCCCAGAATTCACGGGCATTCCTTATCTTCAAAACTATTTTCATCTATTGAGATATTCCTCCTGTATCTTCTCTTTATCCTCATAGTTAGTATGAACATATCTTTATTATCCTAATTCTATTTTCATAAACAATAAGTGGCTATTGATCACGAAAGCTTTAGGATCTTTAAGAAGATGAGGCAGCAAAACTACTGGAGGCACTGGGTAAGAGTGTAATGAAGAAATTCTGGGTTTACAAGTAACCAAAAGTCTGATAAATAGCATGGTAGTACAGCAAATGAACCTGACACTGCTCAGTATCCTACATGCTGCAGATAATACACTGAGGGCTCATCCATATGGTTCAGGGCAGGTGACGTTTGAAATGGCTGTACTGGAACCAGACGGACTGTACTGCCTCATGGCTGAGCATCCTTACAAATGGGTTTCAGTGAGGGTTAAAGGGCTGCTCTCCATTCGTAAGCCGCTTCTCCCTCTGGAAATATTTTGTACTTTGTAAAGACCTAAGCAAAAATAAGTTGCAAAGATTTGTTGGGAAAACACCCCTGAGCTGGTTTGCACTAACATCTCTGATTTACAAGCACAAGACGTGTTTTGAGAGCAGGAAGGGTGAGCATGACCTGCAACTCCGCTGCTGGCAAAGGGCACTGCTGCACAGACATGGGACACCAAGCCACCAGTATTCTGACAACTGACAGTGGGAGAGTAGGACCTTTACAGTCATTATATTCATCCCCAGAAAAACAGAACAAACAGTAATCCAGAATGATTTTCACCTTGTGTTGCACTTGCAGAGTGCCAGAGGACTGTAGTGTGTGACCCAACCCTTGCACGCGTGCAGAGCCAGGGCGAACATGGGAACTGTTAAACTTATCACAGCGTGTACCACTGCTCAGTCACACTGTCATTCAGGGGCCTCTGCCACTGCCTTCGACCTGGTCTGGTGGTCCAGGCTGGTGTCTGAAGGAGACAGCACGGATACTCTTAAGGCAGCAAAGCCTGTTTGACTGTGTCCAGGGAGCAATTTAACAAAAGGAGAGAATTGGAATCGGTAAGGAGTCCTGTGAATTTGATTTCTGAAAGTCTACAGATTTTATCTGTCCTTTTCTAGGATGGCAGCATTAAGCATGGCATGAGGAAAGACTGCACCCTCACACTGGAATTCTCCCTGCGTTTCCCTTTGACATCTGGCCAAAGGCATTGCCTTCTCCTGGAATAACCTGAAAACTGGCAGCTAGGTGGGAGCCAGGTCGGTGATGGATTGCCCAGGCAGCCACAGCGACTCCAGTGTCAGCAGGTAAGGGGGCAGCTGGAATCCTTCGTTTTCAAAATGTCCCTCCAGCTCCTTCGAGCCATCAGGACATGCAACGCGCATCAAGTGCAGCCTGAATCAGGCCAGCTTCGCTGACAGCACATGCTGACAGCAGGCTTTCTGGTTCAGACCCTCACTCCTGCTGCTAATCTTTGCTGCGCTGAGCCAAATGCTCACAGTGGCTTTTCCTCACCCTCTCTCTGGTGAAAGCAAACTGCTAAGTTGCTGCTGAGGTGAGGAGAGGACAGGGCAGCGTGCGTCAGAGGATCAAACCACCGCCAGAAGGGCTAACGGGCAGACCCTGTCCTGCCTGAGCAAGGCTGGTGTCAGTGCACGTTGCTATGGCAACCGCAAGCTCTTGAGTGACTTGATGCCATCAGCAAAACCTGTAGGTTGTACTGGCTGTGAGGAAAGTGTTTTGAGGCTCTCGTCGCTATTCCTTTTTCCCACATCATTGAACTCAGACCACCACTGAACTTGCCAGCTGCTGTGGAGCACAGGCTGGAAGATTCCTGGAGACATAAGCTTTTCCCTTTTTTTTTTCATAATGGCAGTTTCTGCTATAATGTCCATGCATTGCTAGGACAAAAAAGACAACAGAAGGATAAAAACTAATTATAGCTGTTGGCAGAAAAGTGGTGGAGGCTCTCTCCATGGTGGCAGTAGTTCACTTGACATGTGATTAATGCTGGTTAGTGTGGGCACAGCCAAAGCTTCTACAACCCCAGATAAATAATAACGAAATTTAAAAAGATATATGCTCCTTGAGTTAATAATTTTAACAGGCTGTAAGAAATGTTGCTGTTCACATGGTAACAGGAAAGCTGTAATTTCATCTCTAATTTGAGAATGCTTGTATAATGCGTACAGATAGCTTTCTGATGGGAACTTCTTTCTCTCTTCTTTAATTGAAGCCTTTTTAATGAAGTGATATTGTTGTGTAGTTTGGGCAAACAATTCAAAATGGACTAATTAGCACTAAATACACCATTGAAAAGTGTAATCAGAATTATTTGGAGCTAAACTGGTATTGCTGCTTGCAGTCCTTGGTTTCTTTATCAATAGGTACCTGATACTCGTGTATGTGAGCATCTCTCTGCTCTCCAGGAGGTTCTGAATGGATTTGCATCTCACTGGAGGTTGCAGTTGTGGAATTATATTCATTAGGTGAGAAAAAAGTGTATCCACTGGTCCTCATCTCTCTACTACAAACACACATAGTCACGCTTTGAATAAATACCTCAAAGACTCTGAAAACCCAAGGATGTGGACAATCAATTTTTTTTTATCATGGCTTTGACCCAGAGCTCAAGATACACAAAGATATCAAGAGTCTCATCCTTTCCATAGTAAACCTGAAAGGAAAAAAAAAAAAAAAGGCAAGACACCGCAATACGTGAGGCAGGTACAAGACTGAGAATGAGGCTTTCTTGGAAAAGCAGCAAGAATTAGGCCTGTGATTCTTTAGCACTTTTGAAAGTATTATCTGTGGTGCCTTTCAGTTTATTACAATGGCTTAGTCATGGAAACCAACTGACAGCATACATAATGAAAGCATTTCTGCTACCTGTACAAAAGCGTCTCCATTGACTACTAATCTTAAACCATCTCCATTGCTCATTTTTCCTATTAAAGCTCTATATTCAGGTTTATTATTCTGTATCAGTTCAAGAACATTTAACTGCCTGATACTGGGACAGTTCCAAAGCAGTTTTAGCATACTTAAAAATATGAATTAGTGCTTTGCTTATAGGAAAACAAAAAGCGACCTTGGACCTGAATGGATGCATTCAAGGATTGAACAGGGACCTGTTACCCAGGGGTAGGAGTGGCTGCGTAGGTGGTTCGAAGCGTCTCGCTCACCAGCGGGAGCTGGAGCTGAGTGCAGAGGAGGAGGGAGAAATGGCCATTTTCAGCATCTTGTTTTCATCTTTCAACACAGGCAGACTGACATGTGATGAAACATACGGATCTCACAGTTAGCTTTTCAAAGGCTGTGTTACTTCAGAATCATTAACCTGGCTGAGATCTTTACATTCTTATCTGCTTTGTTAACTATTTTTGTAGCAGCAATTGGTGGTGGTTTGCATATCCTTAAAGCTGAAAAGCTAGCATTTTAATTTATCCTAATTCAGAACCTAATTGTCTTGCACTGTTGGCTAATTAAATGTTCAAAGAAGTGATAAATTAGGCAGGTTGATCATTACAACACAAGTAATTAGTCAGTCCAACTAAATCTGAGCCTTGAAAATCACATTCCCCGAGATGACAGAAATTTTGGGGATGTGCAAAAAAGCAAAGTATGTGTCAAGGTTCAGGAGGAAAAAAGGCTTCCTTGAATATTTCATGTAAAGTGTCCAAATCTCATATCAATTCGGGGATTTTCAGGGCTATTTTGTGAATAAAAAATTCTTCTGGTGGCCACTAAGAGAAAGCGAAGTTCCAAGGTAGCAGCTTGAGATGTCAAGATTTGCAGCTGTTTTCCTGCAGGATCCGAGATCTTCCTGTATTAAACACACAGGGTGTATTTTGTGAAAATAGGCATGAGTGGGTTTTTTTAAAGAAAACAACCAAACAAAAGCACAAAAATCCCAACTCCTTCAACATTAGTTAAATACCTAAATAGGCAGTTATAAAAGTAATATTCCTTGATAGGGAGCTTCCATTCACAAATGTTTTCATACAGTGTTTTACTAAAATCTCTCTTTATGGTCAAACTAGTCAAGATCTAAAGACCAAAATGTCTGTTCTTAAAATCTCAGTCTATCTGTGCACCTGCTCAAATTTTCATGACAAATTTCTACCAGAAAAAGAATCTGTACAAGGCATCATCATAGTAGCTTGTTATTCTTCCTGCTAATATATCCAAGTTCTCCTTAGTGCTCCCAGGCGGCCCACCCTGTACGAAGGTGTGTGTCTAGGGAAGGGGCATGTTGGCATGCTGTGCGGCAGCACCACGTTGCTGCGGACTGGCTGGAACGAGAACCTGGGGACAGTGTGCCTGGGACAGGACACCCATTCTTGCAGCTGAAAACAGGGATGAAAAATCAGCAGCAGAGGTACAGAGATTGTTTAACTGAAGCACGTGGGGGGCCTTACTGGGAGTTCACCTCAGTTAGGCAAGTGTGGTGCTTGGCTCCTGGCTGTGAGCGAGAAGGATGTCTCAGAAGCGTTCCCCGGTGTGATCCCGTGGAGTGCTGCAGCCCTCCCAGCCCCGCTCGGCTCTGCGGAGCGTCCGCCTGGTACAGCTGAACTCCTCCACCCTGCCTTGCTTCCACACTGCTGATCCTCTCCCTGGGTTCAAGTCTCAGTATGGTTTTTACCAAAACCAGATTAAGCAACTGTTTGCACCATTTCCAGGCGCAGCTGTCTCACTTTATTTGCAATCATCTCACTCGCTGTTCAGTTCATTTTCTCTTTCTTTGCATTTAGGACAGTGAGATTTGAGGTTTCCAGTCTTCTATGGTGAAAATAACAAATAGTAATTGCTAACAGTCTCTCTCAAGGGTAAATTTCAAATGAAGGCTTCCCACAGGCTGTGTTTTTCTCACCTATCCACAGTGTCTGTGGCGTGGGACCAGCATTTAGATCACTCCGAGTGCTGCTGCAACAGCTAGGCTGCTGTTTTCTTCTGCCTGCCTCTTCTAGAAGTGATAATAAGTTTTAGAGGTCTTCTGCTTGTCTTCCCACTGCCACGAAGAAAATGTCTTGCCATGGCCTTTCAGTTTATCTATTTCCTTGTGTAGAGGGTTATAACCTGTTTTCTAGACTCAAACTTCCTGTTTGCTTTGCTGAATCAGCTGGTATTTTGTATTGCAAATGACACCCTTAAAATCAAAGCTCCTAAAATGTTACTTTTTTTTTTTTAACTGTGCTCTAATTGGTCTAGCTGGATTATGTTAATTATTCTGATCAAAACTGCTTAATTAGCAAGTCAGGTCAATTAGTGAGGGTCTTCGGGGTTTAAAGTAGTTATTTTATTTTTATTTTTAGTTATAATGTAGGCAAGCCGTTGTTACACATTTTATGTTCCTAGAACTATCCCAGAATTAATGGAAGGTTAACAGACTGGGATATAAGGAAATGTTTCATAAGCATCCACCGGTATCTTGCACTGGGGATCACTGGTACCTGAAATGCTTCTTTAATGCTTCATCATTGAAATCAGCCTTGACAGCAGAGTTCATGGCCTCACAGCTGGCCCACATGGGGACAAGCACCAGGAGAGCCATGTACTACCCTGAGCAATGAGGGTTAAAACGGGGGAAGCTGCAACCACAAGTGTTCTCTCTTCCTGTTCATAAAACACAGGGATAGCAGTAATCTCCCATCTGTGAGATCCCTTTGAGGAACTCCTTGTGAAATACTGAAAGGCTGCTAAATGTTATGTTTATTTCTTGCAGATAACTTCTTGTAATACCCATTCATAATCAGAGAAGCCTCTAGATTACATTTGCAGAGAAGGTGTCAAAGACAAGCTGTCCACAAATTTAAGTCTCCCTTTTTTTTTTCTAATATTCTAAATACTTGATTTATTTCTGTGACTGCAGGTTTTCATCAAACCATCTTTCTCCTTAATTGAGCTAATAACTTCACTCCTGTCCTCCTCTTTGTTCAGTCTGGCAAGCAATTTCCCAGCCTCATCTTCCATCTCATATATCCACTTTTGATCTGATTATTAGCATTTAATCTTCTACAACATACGGTGTATGATATTCAAACCCAGCCTTATTTAAGGAAGTAATACCTTCTGGTGTGCTGGGTGTCACACATCTCCTTTGTAAGGTAACAATTTTATCTTACATTATTGCAAGTTATTTGCTCTTCATTTTCATTTCCCCCCTCCCCATTTTTCAGCTGGCATATGACTCCATAAAAAGATATAAATGGAAATGCAACTGCAGAATGAAAATTGAGGTAGGCATAGATTTATGGATGAAAAATGCCCAATGAGCAAGCATTGGGGGATTTAACTCAGAAATACCCAATTTACCTGCTTCTGAAGAAGCTGTTACCCCCAGGTAGCTAGCAGATCCTTCTAGACAGACCAGATACGCACCCATCCCCTCGCCTTTCCTTACTCCATATGCAAGTCACTGAAATGATTCCCAGGGGCCAACTGTTCAAACTGTGATCTGGATGGAAACTGTGATGCCACTGCTCTCTGTCTGGATTCATCTGTCAGGCAGACAGGTCAGCCCTGATCACCTCGTGTGCCCCATCTGCTAGTTACAGACTATTCAGGTGGGTCATCAGCTCTTGGTAAGCCCTATGTATGCAAAGGCAGGTGGGTGTAGTTAAGCAGTTTCTGTGCTAATTGCTTTTTCTTCTGTTCCATGGCTGGCCCTTCAACTGGAAGCACGGTGCTCAGCAGATCAGGCAAGCTGGAGAATGGAAGTGCTGCAGTTTGCTCTGATCACTTCTGACAGAAAATGTCACTTGTGGGCCAGCTCAGACAAAACCTTTGGTGCACACATACATGTACAAATCACTTTTTGCTCAGAAACCTAACTGGGAGTACAGATCACTGAGGTAGACCATTCAGAGCTTACGAGCAATTAAATATAGGGGAAAAAATATATCCAGAAATGGCAAGTGATCTTAGAGCCAAGTTGTCTCTAAAGCAGGAGTTCAGTGTGTGCTGTTAGCGGAGGGCTGATCTACTGCGAGGATGAACCAACTGGTGTTACTACAGCATGCTCACCATAATGCTGCCCCTTCTTCACTAATGCATGTCTTTCCTTCCGCTATTTCCAGCTGAATTCCTAGGGATCTGTTTCAATCTTCTTCCCAGATGCAATCTGGCATTGTGTTTGTTTGCAGCTATAAACACAGGAGACGTGGGGAGGAACAGTAGGTGCACAGTCATACTGTGACAGCCGCCGCACTGCTCGCCCTTTCTCTGGTGGTGGCTGTCCCACTGTCACACCTGATGCTGGCAGCTATCTGAAGAGATCAAAGAATGAACCTTTTTGAAAACAAAACAAAAAAATATCAGGTACAAATTCAGAACAAAATGCAATAAAATAAAGGGCCTTCCTACACTTCTAGTTTAGTTTCCTTTCCATAGGTCTTGGTCAGCAGTCCACCTCCCAGACACATCCATTCCCTACCTCAGGAAACAAGGAACCAGATTATCGGGAACAACCCCCCTTTTAAACAGTTAACAGCCTGGAGTGAGCATTCCTTATTATCAAGGCTTAAAACTTGCTAGAAAACAATTCTCAAAGTTAATGATTTGCTGCTGTATCGTTCAAGTGCACGCCTAGAGCCCTTATCTGTGAAGCTGCAGAATGGTCTGTCTTTTTGTTTCTAACTACAATCCTGTCCCTAGCCTATGTTGACACAGTCTGTTTCAAACGCTAAATTATTTATCATTAATCCTAGGTGCTTCATGCATGTCACATAATTAACCTCCCAAATTAACAGGGAAGAGGAACTGAAAAGAACATGACATTCTGAGCTCGAAGTCTCCTCTAAGTAGCACAAAAATGGAACACAATTGGATTTACCATTTAGGTCATCTTAGTTCAAACCTTTCCTGCTGTTACATGAAGAAAATATGTTCCCTTTGTGTCTCACTTATGGCAATAGTTTAAATAGAAGATGGTTTTGTTCTATGCAAATATATTTCAAGGACATTAATGATCAACTTGGAACAGGTTGCCCAGAGAAGCTGTGGATGCCCCATCCCTGGAAGTGTCCAAGGCCATGAGGATGAACCTGGTCTAGTGGAAGGTGTCCCTGCCCATGGCAGGGGGTTGGAACTGGATGGTCTTTAAGGTCCCTTCCAACCCAAACCACTCTGTGAGTCTATGAAATCCTGGTGCTATACTTCCTCACCACATACCAACACAGCCCAGCTGCCTCTAGCTCATCATCAACCTACCTATACGTATATGCACAAAAATATCCTGAAAATGCTTTTGAAGTTTCTTGCCAATGGTCGGTCCTTACACTCTAGTCCCACTGCAAGCAGTTGTGTCAAACACAGCAGACTTATTCCAGGAATCACTGAATCTGTACCTGATAAGACAACTGCCAATATGCAATACTCACTGTGGAAATACCCTCCCACTGTGCTGGTCTCCTTGTGGTCCCATGCTGCTAATGTGCACTGCGAAGTCTCTTTCCATGTAGGAATGCACCCTTCAGCCAGAGGGGAGTCCAAACCTTCTTGGGTGTGGGATGAGGGCGCTGTCAGGCCCTGTAGACGCTGTTATTGTTATCCTCTGTACATTAGTGCTAATTGCCAGGTATAGGTGAAACACAAGTGATGGCAACAGGTAAGGAAATCTCCAAACAATCTTACAAAGGTTAGTTCTCTCCTCAGCTAAAACCATTTGGAGCAAAACCCAGCTATTTTTACTAGCTAGGAAGAATTTTCTGTAGATAAAAACTTAAACAGAAGCAGGACTAAAATGTACCTGGAGACGCGACTCGGCAAAAGTCTAGGTGATCCATTAGGAAATAGAGGTCTTTCTAATTATGAAGCTCGGTGTAACCATCTGCTTAGTACAGCAGGGAGGGAACAGTTCAAAAAGGCAAAAGTATTAAGCTGCAAAAACTTAAGAATCTGACAGGCATGAGATGGCTCACCACTTCTGGGGTTTTGCACACTAACAAAGCTGTATTCAAGCATAATGAAAATGTCTTTTTTCTCCTTCTTGAAAAACATAATGAGAATGCAGCATTGTGGATTTTTGTTTGGGTTTTATTTTGGTTTCAGTGTGGGTTTTTTCCTCTAAGTGTGTTTATATAAAGTTTCAGGCACAGATCCTCTAACTTTTTACTGAGAAGTCTTCACAAGTGCTCTCTCTTCAACAATGTATCTAAAGACATTTGATGTGTAAAAGCTCATGAAGAGTGGTTAATGTGATAAAAGCAGAAGCTTGAAGCAGTGACATCTAAAGAGAGTCTGTCTGAAGATCTTGAAATCAGATAGAATAAAGAGAAGGCTAAAAATGACAAACATGTTTGATCTTACGTACTTAAACAGAAAATAATTTCTGAGCCCTGTCTTATCCTATAAAAGAGCTGATGAATGTCTTGGATTTAGATACATGTAGCTATATTTGCTACTGAGAAAATTACATCCTTGCCCCTTTGCACTAGTACTGTATTTTGGGAGTTTGAGTTTATTGATTTAAAAAGCAAAATCACCCACTTCATTCCTCCTCCCCTGTCTGCCTAAAGAAGTATTCAAGTGGAAAGCAGAAATCAGCTTTCGTGTACAGTGAAGGAATTAATTTCCTTATGGAAAAGCAATGAAACACCTCCAAAACTGAAGTACTGAGATGACTGTCGGGTCAAGTAGGGAAGAGCAGTGCGCACAGAAGGCAGCTGTTGAGTCAAGTGCAGTAACTGCAATGCAAGTACACCCTTTACAGGGGGAAGGACAGGTAATTAAGGTGAGAGAAGACAATTTCTGTGGCATTAAACCTGTAAATGAAGGGAGAATATAGAGGAATAATACGGAGTGAGCTCTAAACCTGCCATTTCTGTATTCAAATCTGAAGCTCACAGATCAAGAGGAGAGTTTGGTGACAAGGAGGTAATGATCATCCAACTGACCTTAAATTTACCAATGGACTTGTACAGGCAAAGATAAGCTTAGACTTAGAGCCTATCCTTCAAAAACATAGGCTCCATTCTTAGGGAATTAAAGGAAAACCTGCTTAACTGTTGCTCATATTTTGAAATACTTCTTCCCCCCAGCCCATAAGGCATGTAAAGCCTTTAAAAATGGGGGTTTTACCCAAGAAAATTAATTTTTCTTTTCTGCATTCACGAAGTTCCTAGTTAAACCCTTCCAACTACAGAAAGCTTTTAGTATACCATAGCCCTGATTCAGCAAAGTATTTAAGTAGTTGCCTTACTGTGAGTGTAACATTACATATACAACTCTGAACTCCACATTCAGGGGCAAGAAGGCCTCGAAACTAAATAATGGTGCATTAGAAAAATTCATCTTTATTAACGTCTTCCTTCATTTTGCAAGGAGGTGCAGAGAGAAGCGCAGAAGTCTGAGCCTACAGTCTCTAGTTAGGCCTGGCTAACAAAGCAGCCTCGGCTGTGCTTACAGGAGCATGCTCCCTTTCTCTCAAATGCGCTTTTCTTCCTCCCCGCCCTAAGGACCTGTATGTTCCACTTGGTTAGTTACTGCTGTCTCTGCCCAAAGCCAAGACATGCCTATCTATCTCCTCATGTTCTTGTGAGCAGGTCACTGGTGGAGCTCAGCTACAAGTGGGGCTCTGCAGCCTGTGGTGAGACACCCAGACAGCGGCTCTGGGTGCCGCTCCTGGCTCTGTGGCCCAAATGCAAAGTAACTGCATAAGCAAAGCCTCTAATTCATGCAATGAAAACTGCTAAATAGGAGTAAGGAGAAAGCATCAGCTCTAGAGATACAGGAGGCTGTGGCCACCTAAGCCACTGTGCATGGGCTCCAGTCAGCAGAGAGCAGCAGTTTTGATGTTAGAGACTCCAATTCCTCATGCACCCACATCTCTGGTATTACGCTGAAGTTACACTTGAATGTACAATATTTGCATTTCACTTGTTAATTCATGTTGCTTGTTCTCTCTAATCTCAACATCACAGCACAAATCCTTTTCATGCTCTATTTCCTATGCAGTGCAGCTTCCTGGTTTTGTAAGCAACATTATTCTTCCCGTTTGAGTTAATTTCTGTAGTAGACTATGGACTGGTTCTAACTTTCTCTCACCCTCCCAACTTTTGAGGACAAAAATCCATGGAATTTTTTCTATTACCTTTTTAATCACCTCACAGGCTACTGAAAAGGTGCTGGTAACTTCTGTTCTTCCTCTTCTAAGGCCTGCTCCAAAGCCAGGAGGAGCTGTTACATTCAGAGGTTGTGGACAAAACTACTTCTGACCAGCAGACAATCAAAGGAGACACAGTGCGTCAGTGTGAACATACTAAGGAGTCGGTTGAGGAAAACGAGAGACAGTCTGCTGAAGGCAGCCTTACACCCTGACAGATAGAATCAATGCAGAGGGGGTAACATGAATCCCGAAAGGGGTAGGGGAGCAGAAGAAAGGTCCATGAGGAAAACACAGGCCTGTGGAAGGCCATGAAGGGTGGCAAAGATTTTTCAAAGGTAGTTTTCAGTACGTGTGGCATCCCCCAAAAAAAAGCATTGTGAACCCTTTGGCTTTGATGCCCAGGTGACACTTTCTGAAGAGTGACCAAAATATCCACTCCTTCAGTTCTTGTTTGCTTTCTGTGATGTCTGCAGTGTGACATCAGCACTGGTAAATCTTAGCCTGTCCTGGTTTAAGATCTGGTTTGGCATCCAGAGAAAGTCATGTTGAGTCTGGGCTCATTCATTAGTTTTATACCTGCTAACTTTACACTAAGAAATGATTTCGGGATCCATTTCCTAGTTCTATAGCAGGGAGTATAGGATTTCGTACATACACAACCTGCAAAAAGCTGTAGGAGAAAAACTCAGTCTGTGCTGTGCAGTGTAATTTAGACCATGTGTAATGGCAAATCTGTCCAAGTTATATTTTTGCTGGAGTTCTCTGACATTTCTGTGTGCTGGGATATGAGTTATATAATAGCAATTCACAACAGATGTTGACAAAAGTGTCCCCAGCTTCAGGAACACCAGAGCTCTTTAGATTATGCCTTGTCCGTGTGCATAGACGTGTGCAATGGAAGTTGTGATATACCCACTTTTATTCTCTCAGTGTTTGCTTTCCACTCACGCAGGAAACGGTATGGTTTTTCCTTTTGGCTGTGGGGCAACAGGTTTTATTTCTCTTTCATTTCCTTCTAAAGCTATCCTTCCTAAATAGGTCAGAAGACAGCAGCAATGCATTTTTGTGTGCCTTGTAATCAAAAACTCTTCATGAACTTTACTTTTTGAGGCATGCAGGGGCAAGGAAATATCCAGTGTTACTGTTCCAGTCCACTTTATGCTTAATAGCAGATACATGGGTGCAGAGTTAGTGAGCATTAGCAGCAGCACGTGCTTTAAAAGGGTGTTCATTTCTTCTGTCTTCTCTCCTGTGTGCTCAGAAATGGCTTGAAGCATGGCACAATAGAATTCAGCTCTGTTTTGCGTCTAAAATACTGCCAATTTTTGCTGTGTTCAGTGAAGGCACAGAACAATTGTATTAGTCGTACAGGAATAGAGATTGTACCTGTAACTTGTCAACAAGTGAAGTCAGTCTTGAACGTGTCTCCCTGTTGCTGTCCATCTGGTGAGGGAAAATTAAAAGTCCAAGATGCAAGACTAGGACTCGGATGCACAGATGTCACTCTAGATGCTCCTCCAGTTGCCGTTTCAGCTCCTTTGCAAACCCTGTGCTACATCCACTGGCCTCTCCTGGATGTCACTGGATTTTAGGAAAAAAAAGTTCAATTTTTTGGCCTTCAGACTGAGTTTCTGGCTCTGCAACAAGTTCAACTGTGACTTAAAACAAATCTCAATTCCCCTGCAAGACACAGATAATGATCCTTTCTATTTAAACAGTAGGAGGCTCAGAGAAGAACAGTAGTTACTACATGCACATCCAGATCCTAACACAGCAGGACCTCAATCTTAACTGATCTTCATGCACTACGCCATTGGTATTTGTTTCATCTCTCTCTCCAAGCTGTTGGCATACTCTGGCCAAGAGAACAGCTGGGAGGCATTTCAGAAGTGGAGGCTGGATATTTTAAACTGTTATTTCTGCTTTAGGCTCAGAAACGTAACCATTCTGGGGCAAATTATTTGCTGCTACTCTGTGGAGATCATTGCCACTCCACAGTAGAAAGGCTGTATTCATTCATAGCTTATACAGAAGTTTTACTCGAAATTGCTGGCCCTTCTGCTTGTTCACCTCCTGTTCTCTGAAGTGCCACCATCTGCGTGCTAAGTGGGATATAGTGCACAGCCATGTTGTTATTCGCTTCTGGAAAAAAAGGATAGGCTCAATTGTCCTATCCCCTGGACTAAACTGCTTTCTACACAACGGTGAGCCAAATATGCTTTTGCCTTGCCTGTAGCAGAGCTTGACATTTTATACTAACTCATGGGAGAACATTAACAGAATACTGCTTTCTGCCTCTAAATGAAGGGCTAGGTCAAATCTCACCATTGCCCTTAGAAGATAACCAAACTAATTTTCCCTTTTTACCTTTCTGTCACTAATTCAGAATTATAAAATACATAATTATACTGCACAGGTTTTCATTGTCTTGTACAGCACTTAAAATATTTTGTTCACTTACCAAACGTGTTGTTTCAATATTTACGGTGTGGGTGCTTTTCACATGTCTTGGTGTCATGGTTTGATCCCAGCCAGCAATCAAGAACCACACAGCCGCTCACTCACATCCCTCCCTGGTTCCTTCCAGCGGAGGAGAAGAATCGGAGAAAAGGACAAGGAAACTCATGGGTTGAGATAAGGACAAATTAACAATTGAATATAAATTAATAGTATAGTGGAACTAACAATACTAATAATAGTAACATGACTGATGGCATGAAATGTCCCTTTGGTCAGTTTGGGTCAGCTGTCCTGGCTGTTGTCCCCTTCCAGATTCTTGTAGAGCAGAAGCTGGGAACACAGGGGCAGTGTCAGAAACTGAAAAAGTCCTTGACTTGATACAAACATTGCTTAGCAACAACTAAAACCATCAGTGTTATCGACATGCTTCTCAGCACAAATCCAGAACCCCACCTCATACTAGCTACTGTGAAGAAAACAAAGCTTTCTGATAAGGCAGCACCTCTTGACCTTTTCACAACTGATGGCTTTTATTTAATGTGCATTCCCCTTCCTTAAGTGTATTCCCATTTCTGAGAGTCATAAAAAGTCAGAAACATCCCTCACAGAGCTTTGACCAAACCAGTTGGATAGTTTGGACAAACTGCCCTTCTCTGACAGATATTCTTCCAGACATCTTGGGTCAGGAGAAGGTTGAATGTGACCCAAGCATGAAAAGTTGGGGTGAGGAGGGCAGTCTGGGTGATGGGACCTGCAGGATGTAGAATTTTGTGCTTCATAAATCATTGTGCTGTAGCCTATTCAGGACAGGAGATCTCTGCTGCAGCCTGATCCTGTGGGAAGCACTCCAGTTGAAAACAAGAGCTGGAAAAGCACAGTCTAGTGTAAGGTCGGACTGTTCTACTGAAAATGGACAAACCAAGACTCATTTGCCAGGTTTGGCTGGTAATACTGAGCAATAAGACAGGGAATTGAAGCCTTTTCTACATGCAGAAGAGTTCAGCGTGTGGGGTTTTCAGTGTGACAGTGGTTGAGCAGATAAAAATGGAGGGTTGCCCTATTGCTTTTTCCTGTCAAAAACAACCCCAAGGTGGGAGAGGAATCACCTCCTTATTCTCCTTGCCATGGGCAAATTCCAGTTCAGGAAACCAGTCTCTTCCCTCAGAGAGGACGACCTTGCTGGGCTGCTCCTCCCAGCCGGGCTGTGAGCTGTGGCACTTCCCTGGAGGATGAAGCGGCTGACGGTGCTTTAGCACTCTCCAAGTGCGAGTGCCGTGTTGATCATCAAGAAGGATGACATGTCATTCACAAGCAGCATGCTGGAAAACAGAATTTTTCATGGGATCATTTGTAGTTTACAATTTAACACAAAACCTGATAAAGCACAAAAGCAGTTTGTTATAGTCCAGAAACACTGTGCACAGCAACTTTTGGTGTTTATTTATGAAAACAATACAACGCGGCTCCAGTGGGAACTGATCAAGTTGCATAAAAGATTTAAGAGTCCATTCCATAGCTGTAATAATGCTTTTAGCACTTTCTCAGTTCCTTCCCTGTGTTCCAACATACTGGCTTGCGCTAGTTTATCTTTTGGACCATAAAACATTTTATGCCTTCAGTATTTTGGAAGTGGTATCACGATAAAGCAGATTTAAGCCACAAAATAATACACATATTTTCTGTTTGGAAATGTGTTGAATCTGGTTTTGAGAAACTAACTGCATGTGAAGCTATTAGCACAGTATTGGTAATACCCCAGCGTGTCACTCTAAAAGTGATGGCAAGTTCTTGCTAACGAGTAATCCTGGTTTAATATAACTCTGTTGAAAAATTCATCGTTGAAAAATCATGTCCAAGAAAAAAAAAGTATGATTCCTCTCTGAGATTTTAAGCAATTTATTTTGCTTTGAAATAGTTCAATAAAAAGGGGTTCTTGAAGCCTTTTATAATATGAAAGAGGGTTGTGTGTTTTGGGGTTTTTTGTTTTGTTTTTTTAAAGTTCTTTGTTAAAATCATAACAGATTTTTGAGCCA
>NW_010255799.1:28112-66679 GCF_000690775.1 Eurypyga helias | reverse complement strand
TCAGCAGGTAAATATGCTAAAATTAACAACTCCAATGCAACACTGAAAATAAACATAATGGAGGCAAGGTGATACTGCCCTCAGTTAATGTTAGCAGTTTGCATCATCAGCGAGTGTGGCTTCGGACAGGGCAATTCAGACGTATGATTCCCGAGAAGAGAATTCAGGTACGGTAGCAGGAGTGAAGCATTAGCGTCTATACCCATGCGTTAATAGGTGCATGAGAAATAACTCCCTCTGCAGTGCTTCGGAGAAAGTAATTCCATTTAGGATTACATACATTTTCCGTCTGTTAATTAGGTTAAGAGAGGAAAAATAACATTAAGAACTTTCATTGGAGTTGTATTAGCTTCAAAATTGCAAAGAAATTGAAAGAGAATTTATGTTTTAGAGTAACGTTGGCAATCAGCTCTACTTCCAAACCAGAGCCCCAAACCACTAAAATCTTCACTTAGACCTGTTCCCATTTCACTCCGGTACCATTAACCTCTTCTGCTTTTCCCTTTTTTTTTTTTTTAATCATTTACTTTTCATTATCATTTCTCAAAGACAAATAGTTTGTGAAGTAGTTGTTCAAATATATAACAGAATTATTCTAAAATCTGTCATTCTAGGAAGCAGTAGCCAGAGTAGATGCAGTCAGCCCAGGTATGCCAGGTCATATGCAGGAGTTACCCCAGAGAAATAGCAAGTTGATAAAGCCTCTTGGAAATGTCAGGTCCCCCTTCAACAACGATTTGGCATGCTGAGATCATGTCCTGTCATCACATTGGCTTTGGTTGGGACTCTGGGAACTGCTGTTAGCAGGGTCGCCAATTGCCAGTAACTGATGAGATTCACTGAATCTCACTGAAGGACTTGAGGAGAGTGAAGGAACGGTCAGGAAAACTTTTGATAATGCAGACGAGGCTTGAGCCTAAATCAGCTTTCTAACAGAAAAGCTTTATCAGGTTCAACAGGGGGAGATTAATCCACTCAAAAATCCCAAACTGGAGCTTTAGACACACATCTGAGAGGAAAGCCTTGAAAAGTGGCCTCGGAATTCTCAGCTGAGGATCCTGATCAAGGGAGGGAGAGCATGTGAATGTGTGTGTTGCTGAAGAACCCAGCTTTGTTTGAGAACTGCTGCTGTGATCTGAGGATACAACCCCCTTTTCTGTAGCTTCTCAGAGTGGGTGCTGAGCCACATAACAGGGGTCGCTGGTGCAAAGAGTACCCTGGCGTGAGTAAACCGCCTCGCTTACAGCACAGGGCAGTCACGACTGCAGGATGTGCAACACAAGTACAAGGTACATACCTCCACGCGGTTCCGGAGTCAGCTCCGTGGTGGGCACAACCCACCTTAGGATTTCCTTTTGGGATTTGGTCCTTGCTTGTCATCCACAGCACATACTGAAGGGAACAGCGTGCACCTCATTACTGAGATTTACTGTTCGGTTTGTAGCACTGCAGAGCAAAGCAGAAGGGTTTAATAAGGTTTAATAATCCTCCCCCCACCAGCGAAGGGTGGGAAGCCGCAGCCCCACCGTTTGCTTCCCCATGCGGCAGGGGCTTGTGTAGCTGCTGCCTGCCTGACACAGCTTTGTGTTCGGAGCGGCCTTCGCTGCAGTCACTTGATGATTCTGCATGTAGAGCAGGCATCTCATCAGACTTTTAACCCGGGGGAGGGAAGCAAAGCAAAATTCTGGGGAGTTAAATTACCTTCTGCTGCATACAATCATCTGGCGTAACGCAGCTCGGCAATAACACTCATGTTGTCATTAATAGAAAACACTCTGCGTTGCACTCCAGAGATTTTTTTTTCTTTTGGCATGGAAGTGATCCATTCAGATTGGAGCTGCCTGAACAAAGCCTAGGGGCTCAGACACCACCGGCAGCATCTCTCTAAATATCTCTGTCTTACTGTGTAATCTCTACACTGACTTGAAGGAAATGTGCCTCTTGCTGAAGCTATAGGGCTCTGTGTATATAAAACACACACTTAGCTGAGTGGCCCTATGGGGCAACATGAGTTATTTGCTGATTTACCTCGAGTAAATCATGATAATACTTCAACAGAATTGTCTTAGCTTCAACAAAATGTGTCAAAGCGTTTTTAAATAGAACACTTAATCCGTGTCTCACTCCCTCGTGTTGTGAAGTAAAGAAGAAAAAACGTGACTACGCACTCTGATGGCAAAAGCCTCAAAATTCTGCTGAAACAGTTGGTGGGGGAGAAGTGGGGCATTTTCTACCATGCTCAAAGATATCTTACATTGCTAGATAGAGAAATGAAAGCTTGTCATGGGCACTTGTGGTCATCTTGAAAAATAAATCTGCATATAAATAATGATAATAATGATGTGAGAAGACCGGAATCAACATTTCATCCTTTTTCTACATAAGGACGGCCTCTGTCAAGCTGACAGTACCTGTGTACCCCAGAGGCACGGATTGCTGAAGTGCTGGCAGCACAGTAGCGACACCTGACAAAGACAACCAAGTGGCCAGGCGGCCTGGACGTGGCTGGAGGAGTGGGTGGGCTTGCAGGGGCTGGAGTCTGGTGGATGTGGAATCGCATTACCTGACACGTTACACTGCTTCACGTTTTCGGTCCCTGAAGTGTGCAAGGGACGGATATATCCTTGGCAAAAGGACACCACCCCCTGAGTCATTTTATTAGTGTTTATTGTTTAACGATGGCTTGCATAGCTTAAGGCTGCCTACTCCATCAAAATTAGCAACCATGCTTTGTGAGGGAAAAAGTCCTCCTGTGTTCTCCACGGAGGTAAATCATTCACAAACCAAGAAGAGATGCTGCAGCCAGCCCTTAATTGAATTTTGTGGCATTCTGAATGATAATGCATGAGTCTCCTCTCCAAATCAGGAATGAGGAATTATTACACAGAAGGATAAACAGGATAAAAATGAAAATTAATGCTCCTGGAAAACAAATCAAATATTTTTGCAAATCTCTCTACTGGCTTTTCTACTTGTAGACTCCTAAGTTAAAAGCCTCTGTTACTGAACCCAGACCCATCAAAGATGATCATTCCCTAATTCCATGCCTTTTTACTCCTGGTAAAAGACCGTAAAGTTGCATACAGCATTAAAAACATTACTTGGAGTAGCATGGTAAATCGACTGAGCTTATTAACCTCTGTATAAACAAGTAAGGTAGGAGTTGGATTACGGAGGGTAAGGCTCATGTTTACACACATTTATTGAACTTAATTAGACATCCGGGGTGGGGTGTAAACCACAAGCACAGGAAAAGAAAATTGATTTATTCCCTGAAATTGTCTGGCTTTTACAGTGAGATCTAAAAGTAGATCCTATCAAGTAATGATTCGCTATGTAATTTACAACATTTAGAAATGAAAGGGGCAATTATCAGCCCTCTTTATATGTCAAAGGTTGCTAGACAAGGTTGGCTCAGCATTTTCACAGCAAAAAGCATTCAGGTCTTTCAAATTCAGATCTCTGTCTTAATTGGATATCAGAGGAGTCCATCATAAAGTAAGGAGAAACAACACAGGCAATCTGGTTTGTGGACAGCTCTTCCTGTGGCAATGTTAGGGAAGATTAAGGCTGGGAGACTTGCTTATCGCACATTGCAGAAATCCCTCTGAAGATTATTACTGATTTGGAAGACTTACTCTTTTTTGATTTTACTGGGAGGAAGAATAAATAAAGGACTTCGAGTGATTTTTTTTTTTCCTCTCCCTTAAAACCCCACTATCAAGAGCTCACTCCACACAGACATTTGGCTCTTCACACACATGGGGAAAATCACTGTTGAAAACCAGAAGAGAATCAGCTTTGCATCAGCAAGTTGTCTTGAACGCTACGGGACCTTTTTACGTTCACATGTATCCATCTCTCCAGAATTAATCATCCATTCTGCTGGTCGTTTATTTCAACATAAACACACCAAAAAGGTGCAGTAAGAGTGTTTTTTAGAATCCAAATATTTGCTTTCTACTTCTTTAACCACCAACCCACCACAAGGGTGAAAGCTGCCAACTGGCAGCTCAGAGCAACATTTTGTCTTCCATTAGTCATATTTGAATTTCTGTTGGGTTTTTTTTTTTGCCTGCGAAATAGTGCCGCAGGGACAAATGTATAACAACAGAGGGCAAACGAGGTCACTTGAAAACCAACTCCTGGGGCATGTCTGGATTGTGAATGAGTTCATGACTTTTGTTCGGAGCTCCCATTCTCCCACTGAGATTACATTTCCTGCCTCAGACGGATCACGTTCACCGAGCCAACAACTGCCTCTAGGCAACCAGGATAGAACGCCGTGCCCTGAGCAGCACAACACTTAACCTTGTGGGATATTGTACACGGGGTCTGCGGGTGTGTGCAGGGAGGAGGGGACTCCTCTTAATATTACTTACCAACACTGACAACCCGGAGTGCTTTCGCAGGGGTGTGTGCTCCCAGCTCTCTTCTCCGAGGGAAAGGATTGTGTGAAATGTTTCATCTCCCTCACAGCGTGAGAGATGTATTTTCCAGCTATTAATGTTAATCGCTTGGGTTGGGGCTGGGCCAAGGATGCCCAGCAATAGCCCAGGATCACATTAGGTAGTTTACAGACACAAAGGAAAAGGTTGTTTATTGGGACAGAGGCCTCTCTGTTAGCGATGTGTCTATGCTACGGCCCTTTCTGAGCTCCAGGAGGAGTGGGGAACTGTCCAATAGAGAACCAACAAAAGAATTACGCAGACGTGCTAATCCTGTTTTGGAAGATGAGGGTTGCTGGGTTTGCATGTCGTTGAGCAGGAGAGTCATTCCCAACTGGGCCTGCTGAGCCTAGGTTGCACATTTGTCTTTATGAAGTCTGGAAAGCTTACCTGGAAAGATTCTTAGTGAAAGGAGCCAGAGATGACCGAGTTCCCCAGCTTATTTTTCAGGGTGGCAAATTTCCATGGGGCTATGTTATAAAAATGGCCTGGCCAAGGAGGAGAGCGCATATCCTCCACAGGCATGCTTAGCAAGAACCGTGAGTGTTGGAGTAGCGATCCATTCCCCTAGCACTCAGATAATTTCTATTACTAAATAAAGGCATTTCCAAAAGTAGGGGCTTTTTCTGAAAGGAGGAAAACAAGGTGAAGTGTCCTTAAACACCTACTTTACATTGTCTTTCTGTGTTACAGCAGTGGCTTGCACTTTGTGCAGGGTTAAACAACTAGAAGACTTTATATTATGCTGTGGTTGGTGTTTCAGTGTGTGGGGTTTTGTTTAATCCCAGAATAATTTAGAACTGGAGCAGATGAACAAATTTATAACTAATATACTATTTAGATAGTTTCTCTGAATGTCCAGACAGAATCTGGAAAGTAAGAGTTGCTCAGCATTACTTAGCATAGGCCTACACAAATTTGTGAAGCATTTATTATCACTTCGTCTGACAAAAAAGAAAGTAAAGGTGGTCACAAACCCAAAATTTTGCTTATGACCTCAGAATGAAAACAAGAGAATCAGCACAAAATCCTCAAGCATTTCTGCTGGGGTCACTCTCAGGACTATCTTGAAAGCCCGCAGTGCTACTCATATTCTTTGGCAAATGGAAAAGGATTGTTGCTCTAAAATGGAAGGTTTTTCTGCTGGGTGCAAGAGCTTCCTATGTGCAGTCACAGGCCAGGACAGGCAGGAGATTGGTTCAGACACAACTGACCACAGGCAGATAAGCCGTGGACACACAAAAGCTGTATGCTAGACATCACAGTCTAACTACCACCCTAATTAACACCATTAGCACAATAAGAAAGGGTTATCACGGAAATAAAAATTTATCTTAAAACCCAAATCTGCCAAATCTAAGTCTACTCCAAGCCAAATTTTCTTTCCTTCAAGACCTCACAGGAGTTTGCATAATATTTTCTGGAACTGTCAGGTTTGCACACATCAGTTTAACACAGTCATCCAATGGCACTACTGTACAAAACCAAATCAGAATACAATAGAGCAGTTCTGGTTGGAAGGAACGATCATCTAGTCCATATGCCTGACCGCTCCGGGGCTGACCACAAGTCAAAGCATACAGAAAACAAACCTCTTCCCCTTGCGCTGCCCGCACAGCTGAGCGCTCTCACTCCCACGCCGAGGCCTGTCCCTTCCCCAAGGGCTGTGTGGGTAACCCCAGCCGTGCGTGGGCTGCGTGGGTGACCTCCTCCGACAAGTTGGCTCGTCTCAACAGCATCGGTAGAGGTGTGGCAGCTTCTGTATGGGAAATGGAATAAATTTTAATTCCTCTTCCCAGACCCACTCTCCACTCTCGGTTTTGAGAACTCGGTCAGATACATTCAGCTTTTAGTTCTCAGTTCATGCACTTTGCTATATACTTGAATAGTTTCTCTGAGGAAAGCTGGAGAAAGCTCTACAACAACTCAAATAGTCTTATTCATTGCAGAGTCCCCAAAGGATGTCAAATTTAAACTGAAGTCCTGCTTGGAGAGGAAATGAAAAGAGAGAGGAAGGGGTTTGGAGAATCAGAGGGTTTTTAATTAGTTTGTGGTTGAGGCAGTGGAATTATGTGCTCCAATACCCCAGTGCCTGATGCACATTGCTCTCTCCAGGATCAGCTCTGTGAATTTGCTGAGTGACAAAAGGAAAAGTTAACCTTATTACTTCCTCCTCCCACATTCTAGTCTCACAGATTCAGAATGGAAGGGGTTGGAAGGGACCTCTAGAGATCATCTAGTCCAACCCCTTGCCAGAGCAGGATCACCTAGATCTCAAATCAGCACAGCGCTGTTAAATTCT
Organism: Eurypyga helias; assembly: GCF_000690775.1. Classification (NCBI taxonomy): domain Eukaryota; kingdom Metazoa; phylum Chordata; class Aves; order Eurypygiformes; family Eurypygidae; genus Eurypyga; species Eurypyga helias. Next base: position 59,929 of record NW_010255799.1, on the reverse strand, counting down.
ACTTTTACCTCTACCTCTCCTTGGTTTTACAAGAGATATCCCAATGCAGAAATAAGGAGAAATGACAGTAGGTCATGTACTTATCTCGTGTCTGGAGCCTTCAATCAGGATTGCGGCTGCAAGGCCAGGCTGCACTGTTAAGTATTTAATTCAGTGACGACCTACTCACTCCATCTTTTGTATAAGAGAAACCACCTATGTTTTTGTGTCGTGTCCCTGACAGACAGCTGGACGGCACTCCTGCAGCACTCGCTGCACGCATGAACAAAGCAGCTGCTGATGCTCCAAGTTTCCCCAAATGAAACACCACATAAATAGTTTTCAACACTTGCTCTCCAGGCGCTGCTCTTTCATAGAGAATGGGCTAAAGAAACATAGCGATGGCAAAACTTCCATCAGCGTAGTGACAGGCATTTAGAAAACTGACTTGACCTAGTTTTTGATTTGTAGAACCAACTGAAATGCCGTTTGTTATGTGAGGGGAAAAAAAAAAACAACCAAACACCAAACCAAACAACAAACCACTTAATAAAAAAAATCATGTAGCGCACAACTCCTTCCCTACAACCTAATATTTCTATCATGCCGTGCATGCTGCTAATTCAAAAGGCTGATACGGTCACGGACAGCCCAGCTCCTAGGATTTACCATTCAAACACACTTGAACTGGCATGAAAAATGCAATAAAATAATTCTTTCAGACAAGTTTAGAGAGAGGTATTCCCGAAAGACAGAATTCTGGCTTCCAGTCACATAAAGCGTACACTTTGTCAATAACACAGTGAAGGAAGGCATGAATGAATTTTATTTCATTGGACAAGCGACTTGGAATAGAGATAAGGCAGGGCGAGCATATAAACCTTTAAATAAATGTTTTAGCACTATCTGGAAGGGAGGAATGCAATTGATTCCAATCTTTTCTGACAGAAAATCAGTTCCTCTAAAGCTCTTGGGGCAACAAACACTAACTAAAAGCGTCTGTTACTAATAAAATCTTTAAGTACAACAAAACAAAATGTTGTCATTTGCAACTAATAGGCTACAATTAATGCAAATTATTACTCTGTAGTTTAATTGAAATACTAAACTGAGATATGAAGTCTTTGTTTTACTATGACTTTAAGAGCCATGTAACTTTGAAGAGGGATTTTTAAAGAGCTCAAGAAAAACCCAGCAGAGAAATAGCTGACAAAGCCCCAGACAAAACACTGTGTAAACAGCAGCATTAGGAATACAAAATACTTTGTCTCTCAGGCGCTGGGATTTTTCTCTAATGAGCGTGGCTGTGCTACCTTGAATTGCGACCAAGAGTTAACAGAAAGCACTGACCTATGGTGATGCCCAACAACTTCCTTTGTTCTGCTTTGTGGGTGTTGCTTTGTACAAAGTTGTTTTGTGGAAAATCTTGACCTTTTCTTCCCTCTCTGCCTGTTTAACATGAGACCTGTGTTATTCTCTGCAGTGATCGTACAAGCTGGAGCAGTAAAAACTGCTGTTAGAATTCTGGTTTTGCTTTGCGAACACACGTTATGCTTCAGAATGAAGGGGTGCATTTAGTGTTTTAGGAGGGCCATGTTTGGAACTTCTGCCAGGGAAATCCACTGAAAGTGGCAGTATTTTTACACTATAAATCTAACTCAAAACAGTTTACTCAGTTGCAGTTTTATTTGCAAAACTACAGGTTGTTAAAATCCACAAATCCAACTCAACATTATTATCCTGGGGGCCTAAGGATGAATGGTATTGCTAGAAAAAGAGGCTGTACTCGGTCACAACCTGAATTTCAAATAAAGTGGTACTTCATTCACACTAACTCATACCAGTTCAAAGGAGTCACTATATTTCTAGTATTACATGTTATTTTCCTAATGCCTTAATATCTATAATCATTAGTATCTAATAAAGAGCACTGGTGGTCTGTCTCCATGTCTCCCCAGACCATAAATGACAGAATTTTGGGATCCTAACTTCTGCCTTCATACCTTAATTGTTTATTTTTAAAGTTAAGTAAGTATTCAAACTTCAGACTTCAGTGTGGAAAGGCTTTGGCACCACACAAATAGAAGTGGTAAGCTCAATATTTAGAAAAAGAAAATCATATTTCTATGTCAGTAGAATCTATTATAGTGTCCTTTTACAAAATCAAACTTCCAGCACACAGGGCAGCTATTTCTTGAGGGGCTGTTTTTCAGTTTTGCCAAAGAAATCATTCTGCAACTGCATGGGGGAAAAAAAATAATCAGTATTAAACAATGGCCAACATTTTACTTACAGCTTGTGGATGAGTCTATATGGTAATCTATACTTCTGCACTGCTGAACCCAAAATAATTGCATAAAACCTCCAGGGCTCAAGATTCATCTCAGAAACTGCTAAGAAAAACATCCTAGAGCTCTTAACACCAGCAAAGAGTGGAATACAACCCTTCTGCAACCTCCTCTCTGAATTGCTCATTTCTGGCAATGGACACCACATGTATATATGTTTTAAATAGATTATGGCTTTGAATGACACTCAAAAGTGCAGGGTTACATTCTGCACTGAGATGCCCTGATAAGTTATTAAAGAAACACTCTTGTACTTAGGGAGCATTTTGAATCATTAATTTTAACATTCCATCAACATGAACAGAATTTCCTGCCTTGTGACAGAGTATTTAAATTCTTCCCGGAGAGGGTGGGGAGGCGCTGGGACAGGTTGCTCAGAGCAGCTGTGGATGCCCCATCCCTGGAAGTGTTCAAGGCCAGGCTGGATGAGGCTTGGAGCAACCTGGTCTAGTGGAAGGTGTCCCTGCCCATGGCAGGGGGGTTGGAACTGGATGGTCTTTAAGGTCCCTTCCAGCCCTAACCATTCTGTGATTCTACTTCATATTTGAAGTTTTGGAAATTTTTCTAGAGAATTTCTTTCATGTTTTTTGCTTCTATGAAACCCTATCAAAATTCTTCTTGATTTCAGAGAGATACCCAACTTTGGTAACTTTAATTTTCACTCAGCTCTAAAGACTACAGATCTCATCTGTGGTGGTGGGGTTCTTTTCTTTATACAAAAGCTGCGCCACTAATGATTGTGTTGGCAGTGCTGACACTGTAAATCTTAGAAATTTCTGTTGCTTAATGAGAACCTATTGAAGCTGATAGACATACCATGAAAAACTTTCAATGGAGTAATTTACCAAATATTTCCATCACTGGCTGAAGGATACTTTTCTTTCGTTAAATATATTTTATTTTAAATGAAGTTTTCCTTAATGCTGAAGAGAGCCACTTGTGCTTCTGCAAAGAGCTGCCTGTAACAAATGACTGGATGAAGCAGTAATCTCAAACATGACTTGAACAAATGTCTAATTAAATTAAAAAATAAATCCAAATGCTGAAAACTGGTCTGACTTTCTCTGTATTTAAGATTATATAACTCTTTCGAACAGTTACATGAACCTCTTCTAAAGCACTTCCTTTTTAGTAGTAAAACGTGCAGCTTGGAACTGCAAGGAAGGGGAGGTGTATCCTGAGGTTGTGTGTACTGTCCTTACCAGCGGCACCGGGGAGGAAACGCTCCAAGTCGCCCAGAACTAGCGCCAGCTAGACAAGGCTGACCACATCCCCACTGCACAGTGCTTGGCCTTTGTGTCCTCCGAGTCCCCTACAGCCAGGAAACTTGCTTTTTGGGTTTTTTGGTTCAAAGTGATGGCGACTGCCATCCCGGTGTGTTTACACCATGATCCATAAAGCACACCCCTGACAGCACATGGTGACATTTCAGTGCACTACTGAACAGCTGCCTGGTGCCGTGTCAAAGAACCTTCCAGGGTGGAAGAGCCAGATTAGGGTTGGATACAACCACACCATCTGGGCAGAGTCCACGACAAGCTAATCTGAAAGCAAGGCTATGTTTTCCTCTACCTCTAGCGGGGACTCGCTCTGGAAGGCAGCGTGGAAAGGAACTCAGGTGCCTGCAGTATGGCAAGCTGCCTGAGAGCAAAGCAGAGGGGTGAGGAAGACTTTGCCTTCCACTCCTCCACGGGAGGAGTCTTCCTTGACTTGCTGTACCGTCTCTTTCATTTCAGACCCCTGCAGTGTTTCCTCTGCTTCCCTGTCCTCCTCCTGGTTGGTTGAGTTCCTTCACCAGCAAGGAAGCTTGTGATAACGATTTTTCCAAATACAGCCAGTTGAAAATGTTAAATGAATACAAATTAATCATTTGAGCATACACAGAGGGAGGAATCTGGTATCGATCAACTGAAGCTTTTTTCAGAATGTTAAGTCCTGAGACGTTTCTGCTGACTTCATAAAACAATTAAAGCTTGTCGTGAGGGATTTTTATTGTTTGGGCTTTTTTACCTGCTGTATCAAATAGTAAGGAAAAGCACCATTAAGATTTCAACATACCCAATTGTGTGTGCTCTCCTAACAACTAACCCAACCTGTTAAATTTCTTGTCAACAGCAGGCAATGATTTACGTGGATGACCCTGACTTGCTGCACCTCTAAGTCTTTAAACAGCAACACTTTCAGCTACAACAGCTTTCAGAAGCAAGTAATCAATCTTGAACATGTTGTTTCACAAAAATAAGTGGGTGATTTTAAAGCTGTGTTTTCCCCATAGTGGAAATACCAGGCTACTGCCAAATCAAGCTGGCTGTCATTCCCATCCACCTTCATGAGGCCAGTGGGTGCCCAGCTGAAGCCTGCGAGGAAATCGCGTTGTGTCCCTCTAAGCTGGGGAACTGCGCTAAAGCAGAAGGCCCAGGGGCACTAGAAGGAAGGATTCCCACAACATACACCTGAAAACGTACTGTTGGCAGGCAGATCGGCGGTGAGGGTTTTTGCTGTGTAATCCACACGGTCATCCCTCTAGAGCGTAAAACACTAGGCTAATACCAGCGTCACACAGAGCAGTAACGGCACTTTGCTGCTCTCCCTCCGCGCTGAGCAGGCCGAACTCCCCTCTCTTTAGGAGAGCAGTGGCACTCTGGATTCATTCTTCTTCAATTCACTCAGACACAGAGAGTGAAGTAAAATCCACATGTTGTTTCACCGTGTATAGAACTACGCTGCGTGTCCCTCTAACACAGCCGCGGGCAGATAAACGGTGCTACACAAACTGTACTGTTCTCAGCAGCGTGAATCAGCTGTACCTTGGAACACAGTTCTTACCTTCCTTCTGGATCCGCAGAGTAGCCATGGCTGGTGCAGACATCTAGTCCGACTGTGCTGGCTGCTTCCTCTCTGTGCTGCCTCTCACAAGGCGACGAGGCCTTTCCTGCTCTCCACGGCAGGTGGAAACATCTACTGTCATTCTGCACAGTCAAGAAGGAAAAAAGCAAATTAATATGATATGAAGATGGAAAACCAAGAAAAATAAAATTTAGTGAGTGATCTTATGAAAACTGGCTGATGGGCTTCCCACTCTCTCCCTTGCGTGCAGCACTGCTGGGAGTCAGCACTTTCCTCTGACGTGGCTCATCTTGAAGGATGCTGCAGGAGACTCTCATCCTACAGACATACTGCTCACTCTGTGGCTGGAGCCAGGTCTTTTAGCATTTGGGAATTTTTTTAGCCTATTTCTATTCCTGACTCGGGCACTGACCCACTATTCGACTCCTCAACTCATTTTTGTGTTCCCAAACCATAAACCCAAAAAGTTCCTACCTATTCTCTCTCTTAGCAGTATCAGCTCTTGGTGGGTAGTAGTTACTGCAATTCTCAATTTGAAATGTTGCAAATAGTATGAAAAACAAGGAATGCAACAGATAGCACTGTACTGTGGGTCAAATACAGCTTTAATTGAAATATTTTGTTGTAATTTGCTTTGCTTTCACATACAATAAGAAACTGAAACAATTCACCAGAATCAAAGCAATGAAACAGCGTAACGTCAACTCCTGATCAGATTTTCTTTCATGCAGAGGGTGTGAGAGGAAGGAATCATAAATCACACCAACTGGTTAACACGTTTAAGGCACTATATACTAAATCAGTGAGGCCTTATTTACTTCTAGTCTTAATTTTAGCATCCGCCACAGACCAAATAAATGTAAATCCTGACTTTGCTGCAGTAACTTACTCTACGTCTTGCAAAGTCTTACAAGAGTGTGTGATTCCAAATTTCCCATTACCAATACTGACAGAGAAAAGCAATTATATACATTAAGAATGAAAAATTCCTGTGCTTCTGAAGTGTTTCTTTTTGACTTGTATTTGTCTTCTCATGAGTTATTCTTACAATGGAAGGAGAAGTTTAAATTGATATTAAATACAGCTTTTCATAGAGCAGGGGCAATATATCAAAGCCATTTAAATATGAAATAATATAGACAAAGGTCTATCAGCAGATTGAACCGGGGCTGGGACATTCCAAGTGAAATCAAAGCATTAATGAAAGGCATTGCCAACTAACAGAAATTCATCTAAAGAAATGAGGATACAGACAAAAAACCTGTGATGATTTCCACACCATGTGGGGGTTTTTTTTATATTTTTTTTTTTGATCAGCTGAACTATTTGAACCTATTTTAATCCCTCACCACCTTGATAGTTTTAACTAACAAATATAATGAGCTCTTATTTTCAAAGCCACGCTCACTGGCTGATGCTACATTTTATTTTTTAATAATCTGCATCTGCAACACTGCTCTGACCAAGTGATTAAAATTAAAGCCTCAAAACACAGAACCCATATCTGTTACCACAGGAACAAAATGCTAGCAAGTTGAGGGTTTTGTAAGAAATCATAGTTTTTGTTTGCTATATCTGTTAAATTATTTAGGAAACCTCTGCATAATTTATTTCTTTCAACAAGATATTTCTATGCCTTGATGTTATTTTTTTTTTGCAAAACAACCTGTATTCAAAGCTAAAATGTAAGTATGGGGGGCTTTAAATATGAGTGTTTGGATTTGGGATTTTGTCTGTTTGGTTTTTGAATAGGTAACATTGAAGAAACCAATACTAAGCAGTGCTGGAGCCAAAAATATACACATATGTATATATACACTCAGAGCAGAGCACGTTGCTGATTTTTCAAAAGGGCTTTTTCACAACCTGAATGTTGTTATGGTAATTACTTGCCTTTGAAAACCAGATCTGGTAGCTCCCAAGGCTTCAAAGTCCTTTGTGATCGACAGCAGAGTGCATGCAAAATTCCCTTAAATCCAGTCCTGCTTTTTCACAGGTAGCATTAACATTCAGGTATCGGACACAGGCACCAGCCCCGGAATCAAACCACTTGCCAGTCCTGCCCTGGTCCTGAACGCAGGTGAACACAGTTTTAGTCCTTCCTTGATTTACATCACAGAAAACCACACCATTACTCTATAGCAGAACATACTCCTGGTCACATCCAGCAAGAGATGGCAACATGTGCTTTATCACAAACCAGTTCAGGGCTTCACCACACAGCCAACAGTTCCAGTTGGTTCTGACTCACCACTGGTTTACCTAGAATGAGCTGAAATTGCCATTGAACTGCAAGATGAAGGCAACTAGCCGACTCCTGAGTGGGCTGGGTTTTTCTTTTCAACCGAGCAGATCTGATTTCAGATTTCTTTGAAGCTCAATCCTTAATGTGCTTTCCACAGGAGTAAACTGTTGTCCCTCATAAAGATGCTGTTCTCCATCATAACCCCTGTACGAAGTGACCTCTTTGTCCCTATTACCTGCTACGACCCAGCGATCAGAGTTTAGAACTGGATTCTCCTTACTGAGTGAAGTGCCGCCCTTACTCCTGGTTCCCTTTTGGGCACCACTGTCACGTACACAAGTACCCCGGGAGCCGCTGCTGAGGGCTGATACAGCTGAGTCTGAATCTAGCAAGAACTGCTTTACCTGCTGCCAGGCAGACGTGCCACAGCACACAGGAGCAGACGGAGAGGGGAGGGCAGGACAACAGCAGCCTGGATTTGAATCAGCTTAACCTGTAACAGGATTATACCCCAGAGTCAAAAGGCACAAACGCTAGGACTAAAAAGAGGATGACACATACTGAGTGCGATTCTGGGAATGACTTATCCATGTCCCCTTTTCTTTTCTGCATGAAGGGGCCTCTCACATCTCTCTCACTTCCTTGTCAGGGCTGGGGAATTAGCACCTTACTGAGAAGCAGTCAGCGCCAGTCAGCCAAACAGCAGGCCACGGGAGGCGATTGTCCCCCTCCACTCTGTGCTCATGAGCCCTCCCCTGCAGTGCTGCGCCCAGCTCTGGAGCCCTCAGCTGAGGTGATATGGACCGGTTGGAGCGAGTCCAGAGGGAGCCATAGAAATGTTCTGAGGGCTGGAGCCCCTCTGCTATGGGGACAGGCTGGGAGAGTTGGGGTGTTCAGCCTGGAGAAGAGAAGGCTCTGGGGAGACCTTATAGCACCTTCCAGTGCCTGGGGAGGCTACAAGGAAGCTGGGGGGGACTTTTTACAAGGGCAGGGAATGACAGGGCAAGGGTTAAGGGGTTTAATTTGAAAGAGGGCAGATTTAGCCTGGCTATCAGGAAGAAATTCTTCTCGGAGAGGGTGGTGAAGTACTGGAACAGGTTGCCCAGAGAAGCTGTGGATGCCCCATCCCTGGAAGGGTCCAAGGCCAGGCTGGATGAGGCTTGGAGCAACCTGGACTAGTGGAAGGTGTCCCTGCCCATGGCAGGGGGTTGGAACTAGATGGTCTTTAAGGTCCCTTCCAACCCCAACCATTCTGTGATTCTATGATTAAATCAGCCAGCCCTACCTCATTCAGGTGCTGGGCATCACTCCTGTGTCTTACTGTTAGCGAACAAAGTCTGCGACTGCGAGCTAGAGCCTGACCTTCCTTTTTCCATATTTTAGCCAATGTAGCACCGTCCTTCTGTCTAATTGCCTAGGCTCTCCATATCCTCCAGCTCTGCCTAGGTAACCTCACTGGCAGACATGCCCAGGAAATACCTCCCCAGTTCAAATTACTTCAGCATAGTACTTGAGTGACAGGAGATACTCCAAGCTGTTTAGATCAATCAAGATGGGAATATTTTTGGTTGTGGTTGGACTTGAAACTTTCTAGAGAACTTTGTCCAAAGGAATCAAGTGAAGAAATGTAGCTGAAATGTGAACACATCCAAGAGAGGCAGTAACTGGGAGAGGCTGAAGATCACATTTCTGTACAACCTACGTGTATAGGCCTCAGTTTAAACTCAGTTCTGACTTGGACCTGGCCCGAGCTTTTTCACTGATATACATACCTGTGTTTGAGCCAGCAAGTATGAGAAGACATGAGATTCAACACAAGTTCATGTAATTTTAACTCAGACTCCTGTCTTTCAGGCACACCGTCGACTGCACGCACTGGAATTAAGACCCACAGAGCACAGTAGATGCAACAAGAATTACCTGTGGGTCGTTATAGCCAAAAATCAGTGTATGAGGTTCCATACATTGACCACAGCCCATCAAGAGAAAGTACTTAAACCATGTAATTAAACACATGCAGTTTAAAAGCTACACTTTCGTTGTCAAATTACTTCAGCTCTCCCATTTTCATTAGTCGCTGATCTTTCCTCAGTTGGACAAATGATGGCAATACAACAGGTTCTCTTTAAAAAGAGCGATTTTGAGTGTTGAATTTGCAATTGTCTTTTCTCAAGTTGCCACTAAAATGTTTTTATCCTAAACACGGGCTTACCCTCTTCTGTGAGCAGAGCTAATGGAAGGAAGGGCAACACCTCTTCTCTGGCAATCCGTTGCCCCAGTCAGCTACTGAAAATTGGTAAATGCACAGGTTGTACAACATCCCTCTCCCACTCAGGTACGCTCAGCCCTCTGACTCATGAAGTTAATTTAGTGAGGTTAAACGATACGGTATATTTGACTGGATTTTCTCACCTCCACCTCGAGCCCTGTCAGGCTTCCCAGGTATGAAAAGGAACACTCTGCCTGCTTTGTTTCCACACATGCTACAAAAGGGATTGCATTACCCTCCCCCCCAACCCCAATTACTAGGCTGTGGAAAGAACTCCAATTAAGTGGTTAGCCATAATAGCATGGCAGCCCTTTAGGAAACTGCTTATCTAAATAGAGATGTACAGAAGGCAGTTTTCTCTCTAATAGTGATGCATTTTCAATTTATGCAATACAAAATGCATTGGTCTGCAGTGTCCCTGGCTACTGATGATTAATAGCCCATACACTGCAAGGGTCTACAAAGAAAAGTGCCAAGGGAAGCAGATGCAGCGGGTTTTATATTATCATGACTGCAACAAACTCATTCAGTGGTGTCAGCTCTGACTGCAGGATTCTGATTATGAAATATGATGCGTGTTGAATTTAATGGCTTTCTCTGCCCTTCTGGTGAGTTCACTGCTTTCCAATGTCATTTTGTGTTCTCATCTGAGTGGTAATAAAAGGAATATCATTGACTGTGCTAGCTCTGTAACCACTGTGTGTTTTACAATAAATTGTGTTTCAGGACCTTTCTACCCAGGAGAGTGTGCAGGGCCAGAAAGTAATATTCCCCAGTTTTCCAATATGAAGGCTTTCTGTGAGAGGATAGGAAATTATGCAGGACTCCCCTTCTCTTGAGGCATTGCCTATGTGAGCAGGACATCTCCTTTTCAAGTGGTTATGTAGTAAAAAGGTCAGTTTGGATTGGAAATAGTAAAAAAATAAAAAAGATAAAACATCAAAATAAACAGCTACTGCTACAGAGCAGAAATGATACCTTGATGGCAAGAGGATAAATGTTGTTCAAAATAACATTGAAATAAGGAACCCAGGCATATATGGTGTTACCCATGTAGGGATGTGATGTTGTGGAGACCTGTAAAGGGGCGTTTCTTTATCCAGCAAAATGTTATCTCAGCCAACCTGCCCATGGACTGCAGCCTGCACTACCGATGTGAGAGCTCACCTCCCAGAGAGCTGGTTTGCTAGAGAGCTACAAGTATTCTCGCAAATCCCTCTAAAGCCTGGAAAGTATTATTTAGTTTCTCTGACAAAACAAGCCTCGCTCAAACGCATTGTGCCAGCGTCAGTGATGAAGAGCACGCATGAAAGACTTCTCACTGCTACCCACCACTGCCCTGAGCTGGGGGCGTTACCCCACGAGGGACTATGCAGATCTCTGCAGAGACACAAAGCCAACATTTTGCATTACCTGCAGGGATTCCAGGATTTTCAGCTCTTTGCTCACGTGCATCTCGTGCCTGTGGTAGCAACTTCAGGGGCTCAGTCACTCACACAGCTGGATCGATCGGGGAAAGCAACATAACAGATAAATAGAAGGAAACATTTTTTTTGAGATTCCCTGATAAATCAACCTGTCTGAACTTTCCTCTTGGCTTCTGCTGCAGGCTACAGCCAACGTGAAGCATTGCAGGCACAGCCAGGGCAGAGAGCAAGAATGCAAGCCACTTCTTGCGAGACACAAGCAGATTCCTCCTCTTCCACCCAGGCAAAAGCACAAATCAAAGTATTACTCACCTCTGCACGTCACAGTTTCGTGACTGGTCAGGTCTAGAGAGCAGCAGTGGAACAGCGAGAGGTGCTCCTCACCAAGCAAAACCGTATCTACAGTGACCTGAAACACAAGTGGTGTTTTTCTCTTTGTAAAAGCACATTCCAAAGTTCACCTGTGCTGTTTTCTTAACTACAGCCCCCTCTGATGGAGTGTTGCTGACCCCAGAAACATAAGACATATTGCTCCAAGCAGGAAGGAAAGTCGTACATTTACATTCCAGTTCACTACCATCTGCATCCTGGGCCAGAGCTTTATTTTTATGTGAGGAAACCAAACTGCAAAGATTGTTCCTAAGAGTTTGCAGTCAAGGTGGAAGCTCACCTGATGAGTAAATCTGTACATTCATCTGTTTTTCAGAAGGCAAAGACCCCCGAGCCAAGACATGGTCCCATTAACGCCACGGGTAGGTGCACGTTTCATAGCCAGCACTGCCCTAATTGAATTCTCTCATCAACAGAGTAATTTAGCATTCAGCAGGTCAATTGTATCCTGCACAACTTCATAAGGTTTTCAGCCAGGAATGGATCTTCTACTTTTAGGATAATCCAGAACATTTTTCACCTTGTTTTCTTTTGTCTCTAGTTGAAATGCCACTGGTATTCTCAATCATATTTTATGTATGAACCCTTTAAAAGCTTTGCCTAAAGGACAAATGAGAATTTCCTTCTGTCCTTTCAGGCTGTACTTCACATATTTTCACATAAAAATGTATTGAAACAAGATTTAAAACTGTTATACATTTTATTGAGATCTACCTCCAGAGGGAGAAGAAAAGCACATTAACATTTAACATGGTGGCTTTGTCTTTTTCCCTTTCCTTCACTGTTTGCTGAAAAACTTGCAACAGTTGAAAGGTAGAAATGTCAGACAGTCATCTGTGATCTGCCTCAAAATTAAGTTATGTATTGCCATAATAAAACAGAGCATTCGTCCTCCCTGGGATTCTCAGCCTCCGTGAAGAATCATCAAAGGGGCTATGAATATTCCCAGTTGAAGAGATCATAGGGAATGAGGGCCCCGAGAGCACTGCGATTAGCTTGACAATCCAATGGCAGGGTTTCATTCCATGCTGCGTGACCTCGTCTTTTGATTTATTCTGGTATGTGGGCACAAGAAGGCGCGTGTCTCAGTGCACCTCTGTGCCTACAACACAGCAGCACAGGAACCAGCCACTGCCCAGCTTGCGCTGGCTGGAACCGACAGCAAGGCATCAGTTCCTGAATTCTGCCTGCCGTTAACTGAGAAACACAAGGAAAATCCCAGGTGAGATGCAGGCCATCTCACCTCCTGTTGTCAGAGTGCCGGTATCTGCTGTTTGCAAGCAGAAAAAGGCCTGTGTTTGCAAGCAGAGAAATTGGAGGCTTCTTGGAACTGATACAGGAATAGACAGCACTGAAATAGCAACCCTGAAAGAAACTGCATCCTTGAGTCTCCTCCTCCCAACAGCCCGTGAAACGCTGTTCTTAAATTTAGATGTCTTCAGGAACTGTTAGACTGATTCAGCACTGGGAGGGCCAGAGCATGCCACATGCCTCCACAATGTTCTTCGCAGGCCAGCGGAGCCTCTGCAGCGTGAAAACGAGCTCAGAAGGCCAAGGCAGGGGAGTTTCAGGTAAAGAAAGATTTAGTACGACTAAGATACAAGTTTCCCGAGCAGCTGGGTTATGTGGGATGGATAGGGGAGAAGGGAAGGAAGATGGGCTATTCCCTGTGTTGTCTCCTATCAGGCACATTTCCTATTCTGAATTTATTTCTTATGTTTGAAGTTGCAAACCTGGTCCTCAAGTTCAACGAAGCCTTTAAGCACCTGCCTTTATCGTGCTGACTTCAGTGGGGCCTCAGAGCAGAGGGTCAGTCTGAAACAGAGCAAGCCAACATGCTTAAAGCCAACTTTCTGACTGCCCATCCCAAGGCACGCTCCACATGGACACCAACCCCTAAAATTCTCTCTGTGGACGCCCTGGTGTTCTGTGGAGTACCTTCCTCAATGTGTAACCCTTCGCTGGAGATCAATACAATCAGCCAGGTTTCTTAACAAGCTCTGCATCTGAGGAACTCCCGTCCTTTCCCATCAGAGGTGTGAAGAAAGGCTTGATCTCACGCAGAATAGCTGATTGTCAACAAGTGCTCATTACCCAGACCCAAAGCCTCCCCAGCCTTGCTGTTTAATTGATGAGCACCTTGTGATTATGACAAACAGGAGATGCTAGGTCACATGGGGTGGTTTTGTTACTTTGGGCTGGGCAGAATTTTGTACCAGTTATAACTATACAGGCATAATATGCCAAACAATTGTTATTTTGTTATTTTTTTTCCTTGAAGGCCGTAACTGAAGTGCCCTGATAGGGAAACAGGGAAATCTGACAACTTTCCTGCAATTCTTTAAAGCAAATGAACAACAAAAACTTCTCTTTTTCTTTGTTAACATTAGATTTTCACCCAAAATTGTGTTGTCATAGTGTTTAGCAAAACACAGCGATGACGCCTGGCATGCCTTAGGAGCAGTTCTGTCACTTGCCCTCTACTTATTGTGGCACATTTAGATCTACCAGTGGATACCCAGAGAACACAGTGTCAACGTAATGATGGGGGAAAGGAGCCCCATATTCAAGGAAGCCCCCGAGATCTTTCACTGTGTTGCTGGGGGAGCGGAGAATGGAGCATGTGTTCCCTTCTTGTTTCACATCCAGCTAAACACGGCGATTTTAGAAGGGTCAGGCGCCTCCATGCTTAGAAATCCAGCCAGCAGAGCAGGCCTGTTCAGCCCTAGGAGAATAGATGTACAGGACAGGTAGGATTAATATTCCAAGAGGTTTTCCGTAGCGTGCAGGAAGCCAGCACAAAGGCACTAATAACCTCTTCAAGCTGAGTGCATTTTCTCATGGGGATAATAGCTCAAGGACAGAAAGAGAGAGGTTTTATTCTATAAAGGAACATTATCTTTCTTGTATGAAAACTAACCGTTTTCGCTCTTTAGTGCGGAACTAAGCTACCTTAACTGTACCTGTGCGTTTGCACCTGTGTAAGGACAATTTTGAGATGTCAACAAAATACATTTTAAGGAGTCTATCTTATGCCTCTCCGTTCGCACTTAATTTGTTTCATCACATAGGGATAGGAATTAAAGGCCTTCACTACAGTTTAGGCAGCTTGCCAATACCTATTTTATAGCAATAAAATATGTACAAATTAAGGAATCTCATGTGGAAAATTCATTCAACAGCCTCAAAAGCCAAATGAATGGTAATTACTTCAAACACAATGTGGTGGCAATCAGGCAAGATTGGATCATGCTTTTAAATGTATGTCTAAATTTTTAAGAACCAAGATAATTATGAATTATGAAAATAACTCAGACAATTCCACAGCAAAGGCAGTGTTTGTGGAATAAGAAAGGGATCATCTTTAAGGAACACAGAAGACTTAATTCCAACACCTGCATGAGAATAATCAGAGAGCAAATGTGGGGCTGAGATTTTGTTTTATTTCCTTACATCTAGCCATCATTTTATACTTTGGGATGGCTCATGGATGCCTTGAGGTATGGAGCAAGTAGAAGCATATAAAATAAAATACATGTAAAGGGATTTATCCTGCTTACTAAAAGCAATAGAAGTTCTTTCTAGTTCACATTCACATATATTGCTATGTAGAAATAAATTTGCCATCTTAGTTGTCTGTGTGAGTTTTCTTCAGTATGGAAAACAAGCTTAATGCTTGCAGTACATGTCTGGGGAACGCTCGCT
This sequence comes from Eurypyga helias, assembly GCF_000690775.1. Lineage (NCBI taxonomy): Eukaryota > Metazoa > Chordata > Aves > Eurypygiformes > Eurypygidae > Eurypyga > Eurypyga helias. The sequence continues at coordinate 44,719 of NW_010255799.1, read as the reverse complement.
CTGTTCCGGCACTCAGCTGGGGCTTGCAGACACATTTGCTGCAGTGTCAGCACTGCAGGTCAAGTCATTTCTAAGGTAACTCCAAATCAAGTCAGTTCACCCCAGGGAGGGATTCATCCCATGAAATCATCTCCATCTGCAGGAACTCTAAGCCAGCACTCTATTAATTTATCCAACTGTTGTAGACTGTAACTCAATTCTAGTGGATGCACTCTGTAATGCACAAGGCTGCAAATACAACTCAGCCAGGAGAGCAATCGAGTGTCCAGAAACCACTTGTTCAAGAAAATATAAAACCTCTTAAAATGCTTTTTAAAAAAAGCAGAACATCAAGAGAGACCTATTCTCCCTCTTTCAAAGTTAGAAGAGGCAAGAAAAGATCTTTAACCATTGGGGTGGAAATTCCATACCTTCTGTTTATTCCTGTTTTTACCAGAAACCGAAATGGACTCCATAAAAAGGTCAAGTGAAGTGTGAGCACTGTTTTCCTGAGGTGATTTGGTTTTATGAAAAGTCAGTTCTGGTCTGCAAAGCATTTTCACGTGTGCCCAACATGCAGCCAGAGAGCCAACTGCCGGTGGATGGCTGGGGAGTTAACACGACACACACAGACAAGTACAATCACATCGGTGAAGAGAACAAACTTCCCACTGGCACCTTTGGGACCTTCTTTTTTAAAACACAGTTTTAAAGACCTCCTTAAATCATAGACGTGATGCAACAACCAATGCTGATGGTTTCATTCCAATTCTTCAGGTATTTCTGAACTGATCCTGAAATTTGCTCCATCCACTGGCCTCCCCCCACAGGCTGCAGCACTCGGGATCATGCTCCAGAGCACCTGTAGGAGGTTTCAGCCGGAGGTGGAGTGTGGGGGTCTCATAGCAGATGCTCTGGGACAGGACTCTGCACGTGGCAGCCCTTCCCGGTGACCTTACGCTCACTGCAGCGCAGCAGCAGCTCGGTGACGTTGCTGCCTTTCGTGGGCAGCTTTAGGCCCTTCGTGCATGTGTTGCACAAGTTGAAATCCACGGTGGGATTTGCACTGTGGGTGCACTCACGAGCACAGGGAGAACATCACTGCCTGCCATCTCTGCACAGTACAACAACATCTAAAGCTGCTTGGAAAACCATAGTGGAAAATTCACCTCCAGGTTTGGAACTGCCCAGGCAGAGTATCCTGCCTCCAGCAAACAACCAGCGCAACCAGTTCAGGGGCAGCACTGCTGGCTGCTGTCTCACTACAAGCTAAAGAGGATAACACAATTGCTCAGCGTAACTTGAGAGTGAATCATTGTTTTCTGGGGAGTTAATCTAATTATTTTCCAGGGAACCTTTGTTAACAACAGCATGGCAAGGTCTGACATCAATTAGGAAAAGCTAACACCCCGGTCTCTACTGATCCCCAAACCTCCCCACCTTCTATTGCTGCGCAACAGCTGACGTTATCCTGGCGTGCTGGCACCGACACAGTGCCCTGGGCACGCTGCCCTGGGACAGGCACAGCCTTCAGCCATGGGGGGAACTTAAAGAGGGTGAGTGAGCCCCACTGCCTGGCACCAGAGGGGAGAAGGGAAGATAAAGCTCCTGGTTCCTCCTTCCCACCCTCTCACCAATTCCCAGGGAAGCTGTCCACCAGCTACTGCTTCATATTCATATGGATGTGCTGGTCTTTAATTAAAGCCATCTAAATTAGTCATATCTGAGAAGCCTCTCCCTGTGGGAAGGTCTAGTGATGCTGTCAGATTTGGAGTGGACTCCTGTGCCAGCCTAATGCACGAGTGAATACAGCCACCATCCAGGCTGACAAGTGCAGATGGATTGCCACCAGCTGGGGTTAGAGGTGACAATGATTGACATCGGAACAATCTCCCAGTGACAAACTTGGCCTACTTAATGCACCTTGGCTCCTCTGATGTGTGGATTTGATCTTACAGGCGGTTCACAGCAGGTGCCGTATCCAGGTGCCCGACTGGTAGGAATTTTTTTTTAAGCTCACTGAAGTTTTTAATCTAGAATCTTTTTTATTTCAAATGCTCTTCCTCCTCTCAAGGCTATGCCATGCTATGAACAACTCTTTTCTCTTTTTTTTCTTGTCATCATAAGTGAAAACTGGTAATTTTAAAACTATTTGAATGCTTGAGGAAGGAATTACTTGTTCAGATTTTAAAATTTTAATCCCCTCCCTTCCAAACCTGTTAAGAAGAAGATCAATTAAGGTCAGATGTGGGAAATAAGACTCCCCTCCCCATTCCTGCCTTTACCCTTCACTGACTTTTCAGCCTCTAGCAAAGATACCTATTGTGAAACAGGAAGGAAATTACAGCTCTGGCAGTTCATAAACTTCAGAACTAGGAAGAAACCAAATAAAATTAGAAAGCACTGTAGCAAAAGAAGAAATATGACAGAACAGTAGCAGTGAGGAAAAACTGGATATAGTGAATGTATTCCTTTTTCATTTTAAGTTAAAGTATAAAAAAAAAGTCCAATAATACTTCACAGAGGATTTAAAAAGAGTGGAAAACTATGCTGTCTAGACAATGAAAATGTGAGAATGTGATTATGTGATGTTTTGCAGCTTCAAACATGCAACATACAATTTTTGTTTCTCACCTACCACACCTTTAATCTGTATCTTCCTACCTGGGCTATACACAGCTCCTCCCTGCACCTGGATCTCTACTGAAAAATAAGAATAATACGTTCCATCCTTGAAATGATAATAATTTGGAACGAGAAACTTACATCAACCCTTTTCTGGAAAAAGCTGTATGCCTTGGATTCACTTCCTTCCAATATTGACCTGCATCTTGAATTCTTTCACACAAGCGGCAACAGCAAATGCAACACGATGCCTCCTTGGCCTAAGGATTTCCATTAGATACACAGTTATTGCTGAACCTGAGTTTCTGAAGCTGCCGAGTAAGTGTTCTGTGAAGTAACAAAAAGACAAACATAACAGCCAAGACATTATCTGAAAATGACCACAAATACCTCTTTGTAGATATTGGAAGTAGCAGACGATGCCTTGACAGTGGGAAGGAAAAAACCAAGGAGCTTGCAAGGGTAATTCCTGTTTCGCTGCTAATAGATGAAGATCCAATACAACTCCTTGTTTTCTAGGGGGCTCTGCATATGTGTGTGCGGTTTAATTTAAACAACGTGCCATTTCACAAAATAGATACCAAAATTGATTCTGCCTACTTCAGGCTAAACACGTGAAAACGCTGACTGACAGAATCACCTAAGGGTAATAAATCTGCCAAGTGTTTTGTTAAACAGCTATTCAATTTGAAATGTATCCCGGCATGCTGGAATAACAATGGGCCACTGTAACGTATGGTGCATTAATTATGTAGTTGACAAGAAAATTACCCTTCAAGCCAAGATTACTAAAAACTTACTAGGCCTTTTTACTTCCCTCTCCGGTTAAATACAGCACTCAGTGTGGCCCGCCCCGAGGTTCTGCCCACCTCCTCCTGCAGAGTTAACCAGCACGGCAGCGAAGGTCCAGGGAGATTTGAGCTGATGTTTCACTGAGATTATTCGTTGCTTCCCCACATTTTATTATAGCTGCTAAATGTGACCGTCAACACAAAAAATGGCCTCGGCTTTCCTCGGTATAAGTTTTTCTGATAAACATAATAAAAGGTTGCGTCAATTTGTGACTATATTTACCTCCTACAACTCGCAGGTTCGCTTGCAGATCGCTGACAACCTGTCTGGAAAAAAAACCCGCATCAGCTTTCAAATACTCGCTCACACATTGGTGAAAGAGTAGGACCTCTGAGGCAATGAAAAGATGTTGTAAATTAGTATAAGAATACAACAGAAATGTAAATACAGCGTTACAATTGGAACATAATTTGTGTGTTTTCCAGGCAATACTCCCCTCTGACACCTGGCAGTTCCTGAAACTTGTGTAGTTAAGGCTAAATCTGGATGCCCCCCATAAAGCGCTGCAACGGTGCTTCAGCATACGGTACCTCATCTGTACGCAGCCCGTTCCACCTACGTGCAAATGAGGTTTAGAAACTACAGTTTAAAACCGACAACTTCTTCCCTAATAGCATCCCAACTACAGGATGTAGAAACAGGAACAGGTTCAAAGGTCATAAGGGTGCTGTAAGCATCATGGGAGGACTTTGCTTAGGAACAGGTTCAAAGGTCATAAGGGAGCATCATGGGAGGACTTTGCTCTGTAATAACTCCTTCTAGGATGTACTTTTATTCAGAAATTTTGGGATGAGAACAATTCTGTGTATGACTTCAATTCTGCATCAAAAGTGACTAATTCTTAATTTTACTACAGTAACTTTCTAAATACAATTACCAGTTAAGCATTTGCTTTTTTGAGTCAGAATCTCTCAGCACACAGCACAGCTCTCCAGCGTGTTTTCAGCATTCATGCACTGTTGCTGATGTGGAAAAGCACTTCCAGTGTTGCCAAGACAAAAGTGCTTACTACCAAAGAAATGTTTCAAATTGTACTAAAATACACTCTACAGAGTTGATGACAACGTGTTAGGACTAAAGAAAAGATTACATGTGCTGTAAGTTGAGCTAAAATTCAAATATCTCTTATACACATAAAACTGAACACCCAATTTCCTATGATTTGAGGTACAATCATCACTTATAATCAAACACAACTGAAAAATGACACCACAGAGATTTGCCACCCTGAGGAACAGTCTGTAAGGATATATGCTTTCAGCATAATGCCATGCTTCCTCTTAACTGGGTACAGAGAAAATCTTTAGGTTTAAAGCATAATTTAAATAAGCTACATCTTTTGTAGTCTGCTTTACTGTAGGTTTTGTAAATTCACTATTAAAATAAATGATCAGGCATCATGGATTAAAAGACCACTCCAGTTTCAACTGTTAGAAACCCCACTTTACCAAATCACATTACCTTGTAATTTATTCTAACATGGTATGTATTTCGCTTTAAAGCCAATTTCGATTCTTTAGGCGTATGTCCAAATGCCTTTCTGATTAACCTCTCTGATCAAAAGCCCACACAGCTCAAGCAAAACCTTTCCATTTACCTCAGCAAGCTGTTTACTATTCTCCTCTCCAGACGGGATGCGCTTGGTACCGGAACAGGGTTTTCTTTCAAGGAGAGCTTCAGGTGAAACAATGGTGTGGGTTAGATGCGTACAGAAAGCAACTCCAAGTAACGTCCTGCGCTCTCATCGTGACCAAGAGGGGCTGAAGGACCAAGACAGATTTCTGCAAGGTCAGTTACTGCTGACAGATGTATCCTTTCCAAGTACCTGTTAATTATGCGATGCTCGCCCAAGTTATAACCTACCTCTAAATGTCTCCAACCTCGAAGTGAGCACAGCCTCGATGTGCTCAAATTCTACTTCTGATTGTTCCAGCAGAAGTCAAGTGTGCCTGGTTTCACTCAAACCTGGCAAACAACTTAAGACTCTTGTGTACACCTGCACATTTACAGAAGCAAATTTACAAAACTTCCCTAGTGAAAGTGCGCTGAGCAGAGAAGTGACACGGGATGAGGTTTGGTTGGTGGGAAGGAAGTTTAAGAAGAGGAGACAGAATGCAAAGACTGCATTATGCTACCAAAACCAGTAAAGAGAGAAAGGAGGCTTTGTCCAGGATGAAACAGCACCTGCCACACACTGAAATATGAAACTTGAAGCCTCCTATTTCCAATGTTTCAAATCCTCTTCCTGAGTATACACACAGGCTGCAACCGAGTTACCACAAGGCAGCCCCACTTCATCAGAGCTCTTAGGTAGAACTTGATGTGGAAGAGCTGTCACTCAAGGGTTTTGTGCTGGTTTAAATGCATTTCCATCATCCATAGACTTCCTTCTCCCCCAGAGTAGGTATTACACACTTCAGAGAGGGGGTCATGTTTCTTTTACTCTCTGTAACATCACCTCAACATTTATTAATGCATGAAGAGAATCAACAGAGAGTGGAACAAAAACCAGGCCTAAAGTTTTCCTCCCATTTTTCACTTTACCAGTTCTTGCTTTATCCCCATCATCGTGATCAGAGTATCTTCCACAGATACCAGAGGCAGCCACATCACTCAGCTACATTGCCAAACCTGTCAAATTTCATCTCAAATCTCGGTTTTTCATCTCAAATCTCTTGTTTTTCCTATTACTCCACTATGACTTGTCTAACATGAACCAGAGCACTTCTTCCACCACTCCATCAGGTCTACAGCTTTGAGGATTTTCAGTCCTGACCACAGGTTTCAAGCAGGAAACAATCCCTAACACTCTGAAGCTGCTCAAATTTTCAATTACACTCACGGTCAAAACTGCGTAGCTTAACTACAGCTACCCAACCTTGCTCTTGTGCTTTCTAACTTTAAAGAGTCGTTATTATCCAGATCTCTTCCTCAAGTAATCTTTCATTCTTCTTTTCAAACAAGATAAAGAGATTAAGAGTCTCTCTTTAGATGGCACGATTTTCAAATCTTTTTTGTAACCCTTTCCCAAATCCTTTCCAATTTGCCAACATCCTTTTTGAAGTTCACACATCAAAACTGGACACACATCTCTAATAGTAAAATAACAGCACTCTGAAGCTAGTTAGTAGTTTTCCATTTTACAGCTATGTTTTCACCCCTCACTGCCTTTGGGCTGCACAGGCTCTGTCTACACTTCACTTGAATTGGGCACGCTTTGGTGGGAAGGAGAAAAAGGTAAATGCTTGATTTCTTTCAAACACAGTTTAATTTGTGCTTGTGGTACCATTCTACACAATTCCATTACACCTGCTTCCAGAATGAGGTGTGCTTAAGATTTTTGTACTGGTGGGCAGGGGGGACACAGGAAGACACCAACATAAAGAGTATTTATAAAATTGCCTAACTTGAAAAAAACAATGACTGCTTGTGGCCCATAACAGCCCAGGCCACTGATGGCAGAGCTTTGCAACTGGCAAAAGTCTCCATGAACTCATGCTCAGGAGCAGAGGATGCTGCATATGTTGAAGAGGAATCTTGGCTGTTACGACTTTGAAGATGTCAGGTTACAGAATGGAAAATCCCTTCCCAACAGGCAGTAACAATTCCAGTTGGCCATTGCATTGCACAACTTCCAGCGATTACTGGCAACTTTTGTAGGCAACTGTGCAGCTCTAAAACATCTGCCCATATTTCCTGGGGTGATCACATGCTTCCTAGGCCCCACTTCATAGTTCTGCAAGAGCAGCACCGGTTACTGAGGGATACTGCTGAGTCTCCAGAGCCCATGGGATACTGTCCCAAATCAGAAATGCACAGCAATCAAGTCACAAGAGGCATTTGTCCCAGGAATCACATAGCTCATGTTTTTCTTTTCCACAAAGTATATTTTCTAGATATTTTTCATGAGAATGCTCTCTGCACCATCACTGCCAGAAACAACCAGACTCACTGTGACCAAAGACAGCACAGGCCGGTCTCGCAGGCTGTATTTCCATGAGCTTGAAATACTTTAATCGCATTAAATACTTAACTACACTCACTATGATGTTAAAAAAACTTGCCCAAAATGCGAAGCTTGCAGGAGAGAAAACACAAAAGGAGGTTAAAACCAAGCAATAAGAGACATAGCAATTGGTGACAGCAGGAGAGTCCAGGTACCGATGTAGCAAGCATTAAAATCTCCATTCTCCCCTGACTTAGGGCCATTTTCATACTCTCCCACTGAAGACAATAAAACAGCATTAAAAGAAAAGAAAAAAATAATCATCAACTTTTCTACATTTACATGAGTGCAACAGTGGGAAACAATGAAAGCAGCTTGGCATTTTTATAAGAGAGTTCAAATAAAAATTAATGGCACATGTAATAATAATTCCAAGCGTATTTTGTTTCCATTTATATCCAACTAAGAGACAATTTTTGGTGCGTTTGGTTTTATAGTTCTGTGTATATGCAGCAAAGTAAAATTTCTGCGCATGGGAAAATAAATAAGTGGCTATATGACTGGTTGACAGCAAGATTTGTAGGGCTAATTAGTTCAATGAATAGGAAAGGCACTCAAAACTAACAGCTCATCAAAGAGTTCTTCATACAAGAGATATCTGTCACCCTGCCTATGCTGAATAAATATTTTTACTGTCTTCCAGAGATCAGTGCCAACAGAAGAAAATAAAAACAGAACAAAATGGCAATTAATAAACCACTAAACCCCCCAATAACCCAGCTCAAACACCTGTGCAGTGACTCTCACTGACTGCAGGTCAGTGGGATAAGAGTTCTCTGGGAACACTAAGCCAGGAACTACCTTCTGCCCTGACCAAAACCAGCTTCCCGTGGTCCAAAACTTACACTCAAAGCTACCGATGCACCTTAAATTCTGAAATAAACTTAAATACTGCTCTCAGTTTTAGCCTGGAGCCAAGAGCCAATATTTTGGCTAGTCAGACAGCATCCAGTGTGGATTATACCACATTGTGTTCTTTCAGCCCTGAGTGAAATAACAGGTAGGAAAGGGGAGACTTAGTGTAGCCTCTCTGCCTCCGGTCTTTCCTGAAGGACTTGGATCATGGCACAGCCCCCTGGCTTTGCTGTGACTGATGTCTTTGTGGGAGGCCCCGGATGCATTTCAGCAGAAGACAAACATTAAACTACAAATGCATCTACCTTTCAACATGCTTATCCACACACGTGCAGCTGTGACTGCAGGAGAGGAGAATTCCGTGCAGTCTACCCGCTCCCAGCATCGCTGACAGCCTGGGTGGGCGGCGTAGAGCTGAGCAAAGCAAGCCTCTCAGCACCAGGACCCTGGGGACACATGCAGAGTCTTCCAGGTGCCCATGGGCAAGATGTGTTTCAAGACTCAAGAGCTTGAAGCAAAGTGTAGCCCCTCAACAGGCGATTTGCAATTAATTAGGCTGTATTTTTCAGTGTTGCTCTTTACTACTACCGTTAGAGAGGTGAGAGGAGACAGTACTTTAAAGGAGCTGGAAAATCTCCTCCCCTGTCTCCACATGAAAAATCTGCATTCCCACAACCTGAGCAGCTGCACTGAAATAAAACTGCAAATGCGCAATGCAAAAGCCCTTGAAATTGGTTCAGGGTTCACTGAACTTCCTGTCCTGTTCCAGCAACGGGGGGGCAGGCAGCTGGGGGACTGTGTCCTCAGTACTCTCTCCTGATTCAGATCTCAGCGCCCTTCTCCTGTACGCAAACCTGGGCCCAGTTCACGTACCCCCATCTATTTCAGATACCACTGGAGGAGGAGAAGACAATACATATTTATCTGTTTGCAAGTTTTCTCATGGAAGATGTGGATTGACCCCAGCACTGCACTGCTGTTAGGGAGCAGGGAGGCCTTAGCTCCAGCCTCCGCAAGCCAGCTGCCAGGCAGCCTGCAAAACAGGGGTTTTCTAACGCCCAGAGAACACCTCCGGTCACACAGCGGAAGGACTGCTTGTACTCCTGCCGCGCGTTAAGCCGCTTCTTGCGTGGTTCGCTGTTACTGACGTATTGTGTTGAAAATGACGATTAATTAGGAAGGCAGAACGCGTTCCCAAAGCACACTCATGGCCTGGTAGAAATGGCAACGTCTCGTGTTGAGGCCAGCTAATTTCTGTGAGAGTTCGCTACAGAGTATTGCTTCATCCAGCAGAGACAGGTTTAAGCACACGCTTTTGTGTCAGGGGACCCTGTCGGGTAAAGTAGCACAGATTAAGGAAACAATCCTGTTTTGCACTATTAACAGATTGAATGATAAAAATCATCAGCATTCTAGGAAGAATGCTGATAACACTGTGTTTCACTTGGGTTTAAACCACACATATATCACCTTATTCAATCCCCTTCTCTAAAAGTTTAGATTCTCAGGGATAGTTTTATTCCCTCAGGACAAGTTATATGAAATACATAATTATGAGAGACAAAGCAGATTACAAGAAGTTGTTCTGGGCAGAACAGTTAGTTACAGTTCGCAAAATAAGTACGTATCTATCCATCTCTCGTACTTCTTGATGCAGAAGAGAAAATAACATACTAAGTTAATAACAAACACCAAAAAGAGAACAAAAACGAAGTAGCGAGCATCCACCAAAAGCAGCTTACTGAAGCCTAAAGCAAGGACCCTACATCTCTGCTCCTTCTAGCAGCAAGTGCTGAGCAGGACAAAGAGGAGGAAAAGTGTAAAGTTTAGAAGCCACCAAAAGGAGGGAAACACACAACCACCAAGAGACAAACACTCCCTCAAAAGGACCCTGAGAGCTTCTTTGCATCTGCCCATCTCCAGCAGCTCCTGCCAACTAATATCAGCAGAACTGTCCCTGTGACAGAGAAATGTAATAACGTTAAACAGTCCAAATTAATTCATGGCTTATACAGTTTTATTATTGACATTCAAGTAAACCATCAGCTCCTCTGGCGAGCAATATTTCTAATTCATCTGAAACTGTGACATACCTATTACTCAATCAACACAGTTTTGCAAACTAAATTGATATCTGAAACCATTCCAAGAGATATAATGAGAATGTAGTAGCTACAAATTTAAAAGAGGAGAAAAAGTAAACCATCTGTTTGCTTTTGTATAGTAATATAAAGCATATCCTTGCCATCTCTTTTGATTTTGCCACTGTACTCCTTTGAAGAAAAATGCTTAGGCTATAGCTGGCTTTCATCGTACTCCCCAAATCTTAGTCCTCTGTTACAGCAAATCATTATGATTCTATGCATCTTTTTATGCCTATAATCCCGAGTTTCAAGCGCACTCTTGGATATAAAAGCCATTTGGGACAAACATAAATTGATGAAACACTGGTCTTGTCTTCTAAGCATTTCAACATGATGACATACATTTCAGAATTCAAATTCTTCTAAAACTGAGGCACAGTAGTGAATAAAAGCAGAACAGTGCAACCTCGCATCCGAACATTCATTTGGGATTTAGCTTTTTAACACCGCTTTATCACATCTTCCTGAGCTTCCTTAATAAAAAAGCAGTACAGCAGGCATGTTTCCACCAAAATATTGAACCTTGCTCTTGAAAACATGGTACAAAAAAGGATAATGGTAGTTTGTTTTACACTCCTAGTGCTGACACCGCCCTCACTGAGTCCAATACCTTTCTCAGGTTGCCCAAGGCAGGTGCCAGCATGCAGGAGGTCCATATCCACAACCAATATCATTCATGACAAATTGTTTCTACTGTGCTCACCCTCTCATACTGAATTCTTGTGTGTGAAAAGGTAGGCCACAGCCAGTGCTGAAACTATAATTAAGGTTCACTGAGTTGCTACTTCCATTATCAAGCCCAATTTTCAAGGTTTAATAAGTCAGCAGTTCCCATTGCACAAGGCTGAAATTTGACATCCACGTTATCGGCAGAGGCACAGTGTGTGCTTATCTGTTTATCAGAAGCACAATTTAAATCCACCCAGCTGCTGCTGAATCCGAGATCTAAAAAGTATGGCCTGTATCTTCTTCATCTGTTTAGGACTTACATGCTCTCAGCACTGAATTTTCCTGTGGGGAAAGCCACCACAAGTGTGTTTTAGTGGAGGCATTAGAAATGCCTCCTGCCCCACAAGCTTTGGGCTTATCCCCATTGCTTCTTGTTTATTCACACAGTCTCCAGTAAACAAGCATGCAAAAATTAACCAACCTGGTAATTCAGGGTGCACAACCTTCATGACCTGATTGTATCAAGAGCATAAAACAGGCAAGACCTACAAAACACATTGCACAACTCCCCAGAGAGCTCACGGGGTGAACTGGGAGAGGAGGGGGTCCCTGTGTGTCTCATTGCCACACGGGTTGTGCCTGGGCCAGGCTCTGGATCCCAGGGCAGGAGGCAGTGCCAGTGTCAGCAGCCTCTCCTGACTCCTTTCTCCACACCCTGAGGGATTTAGTTCACTTGTCAGCCCAGCATCAGCTCAGCCCTCCTGCCCATCACACAGTGCAGCCCTGGCACAGAGAGGCAGGTGGAGCTGTGCAGGACACATGCCCACGCTGGAAACCTTTGAGTTGATACAACCTAACGTAAGGGGGAAAGTCCCAAGTAGGGGGGAAAACTGGATAGTGTTCTCCCCAAAATTAATAATCCTCCTGCAAACTCTGCAATCTCCTATGTAGTGCAAAGACCACCAAGTTAGCATCGAGTCTTCAGGGGACAGCACATGTAGGATGAGCACATCCAGCTTTCTATTGCTTTTCCCTTAATCACTGCGTGGGAGACAACTACACTATGAGGAAGAAAAAGTGTAACTTTTAAGTTTGGCAAGTTATATGCATAAAATGAGGTAAAAATAAAAACGAAATACATATTCATGCAAAAAAAGAAAATACATCCGCAATATGTAGCTGATACTTGGTATCCCAGGTATCATTCCCTTCAGGATACAAAATGTGCCGGTATCCCACAGCAGTAAGGTTATCACACAGTAGGAGTTAAGCTGTAAACGAGAAGCTAGCCAGCTTGATTTACTGCACTGTCCAGATCCAGCTTGGCTTTAGCCTCACAGTCTGTTCTTAGTACAAATGGGAAATTAATTTCATCCTGTTTAAGCAGCAGCACAAGTAATTGAAATGAAACACCGGGGGAAATATTTCCTAAGTTTTTTTCACCAAAACTATTCCTAGAGAATATAGAGAAAAGAGAAAGGACAGCCTGATGTGCTTTTTGCATCCTAAAGCAACACTGCATTCAACCTTAGTCCCTAAGAAGTGGGATTTTGAAAGCTGGGTATGTAGGTCAGGTGCACAAGCCCCGCAGAAATGCAACAACTTCCTTGGTTATTTCTGAAACACTTACTCTGAAAGAACACAGATACGGACAATTCTCAGGTAGTTAAAGTCAGCACAGGCCTTTCCACTTGGGATGAAACACCAGCTTAGAGCTGACAACTTTCATCTTTTCAGGTGTCAGAGTTTTGGCCTCTGCGAAAAGGTGAAGTACAGAATCCTCCTGCGCAAAAGAGAAAATGAATTAATTTCTCAGTCACCATAATGGAACCTCTAGCCCCAAAAATGCTTCTTTCTCTGCTAGTCCAAGCACGCAATTGACTCCATCTTGCCTCCACGGGTCGTGGTGGCAGACAGGTAAGCACTCGCAATGTGGTCCATGTCTAGCCCGGAAGCGAGTAGGCTTGGGATTCCTTGGTAAAACAAGCTGGGGTTGCTTTATACGGTTCCGTGTGCATTGCTTTATAGAAAAAAGGGCCACGCAGGAGCCCAGCAAGATAACTACATGAACCTTTCTGCACTGAAGCAGCTGGATATAAACCAGGAGTTAGGATAAGCCTGTGTAAATGAGTAATGTGTGGAAACAGCGGCTTACAGGAGTGAAATGGAAGCAAGTCTGATGCACACATTTAAGAGCTGTGAGCAAGGCAATTGCAGCAATTGCTCTGCATTTTGCACCAGGAAGTCACCGTAAGAAGCGTTTCATGCTCTATGCCAACAGCAGGAGATATATTGCTTAGATTCTGTTTCATGTGTCATAGTGGAAGAAAGAAAAAGACTGATCAAAATACTGCACCCTCTGTCCTTCTGTAGCTTACTTACAGAGGAAGAATTTATTCTTGTTCCTTCATCTCATACTTTTCTGGGTTTAAGATCATTGGAGTCTGAAGTAATTCCCCCAAACTGCTGCAGCCCAAAGTATCTGCAAGGGATTGAAGGAAGAACTGCAATATGGAAAAGAGTGAAAACTGATTAGTGAAATGTTCCAGAAGAAAAAAGCCCAGGCCTAGTAATAATAACATAACAACAATGATAATTCTGCTGGTATAAGCAGCATATGTCCACCATCTACTTAGAAAGTGACTTTCAATCTTCAATTTTTCTTCCATCCTAGTGAGAATTCAGAGCATCTTCTCTCAAACTAACCTAATTATAACAGTAAAAAAGAGAATGAAATACTCAAATTCATGGATTGGGTTCTCCCTTCTGAATTAGGACACCTTCTTTTGTTTTAGTTATGACTGTGAAAGCAAACAATGATGAAACACATCAGAATCGTGAAGACGAGCACATACAACTTGTGAAACTATCTGCAATGTGTTATGTAATGTTCAATATTGATTTTGATTCAACTAGACTTCTATTAGAGTTATCTGTTCCAGCCAGCTGCCAAATATACCTGCTCAGTAATGTGTCCAAATTCATTAACAGTTTTGTTTTAATAATATTTCATTTTAAAGTTTAATTTTATCCACACATTAGCTTCATATTACTTATGCAAATAAAAGCTTTATGGCTATATTAGCAATAATTCATTATCATTCCCTACTGGCTTAGTGAAGGAATTTGTAACTTTGGAGTACGTCCAGAGCTTTTAATTGAAGCTACTAAGAGAAGTCTACATTTAGTTAGAATCATTTGCACATACAAATTAAATATGATTAGCATAAGTCTCTAAAACTCTTCCCAGACTCAAAGACAGATTGTGACTTATCCTTGAGTCCTGTCTGAAGGATGGTGTATTCAGGTGGAATCCAGCGAGCATCCTGGGGGAAGGAGGCTGCGAGTCTTGCAGCTGGTGTCTGAGACAGGAATGTATCTGCTTATTGAAAGTTACTTCCCACTCAGCTCCACCTTCACTGTTATGGCAGAGGTAGCACCTGCCCCTTCCTCTCCTGTCTACCCCAAACCACCTCTAAACAGAGGGAGGGAGGAAGGCAGTGGCTTGACCCAGTGTGATATCCCCCCTCCCAGGGACTCAGACCAGGCGATCGGTGGTTGCAGGGGAGGGAGGAAGTGTTAAGATTGTAGGGCAGGTTGCAAAACCAGGTATGTTTTAGTTGCTGGGACAGCGGGAGTATGTTTTGGTGCAACTCTTTGATTGCTTTACATCTTCACATCCAGCCCCACACAGGGAACTTATAGTCACTAAAGATGTAGAACACTGCAAATAGATGGAATTGATACTAGCTACTACCTGTTGGGTATCACCCACAGAAGCCCTGCTGGTCTGGGTCTTCCAGGGTTTCTGTCTCCAAAGGTAGAGGACTGGATCCTAAATTATCTCAAAAACTTATCAAGAAAACTGCATTGAGAATAATCCTTTCTTTGTGCTCTACAGGAGCTCTTGTTGGATTAGGAGCTGACGCATGTTTACTTTATGTCCCAAGTCACACAAGGACTGTGGGTATCTTCCCCATCTCCTACAGAAGAAGATGTTTTAATTAGCCAATTATATTAGTAAAAAGCAATCTAATTTCTAGGCCAAACAATAGCATGGCACAGATATTAAAATCAAATTAGCAAGACATACCAGTGTTTTCCTTCCGCATGCAAAGCCGACCTCCTGCACAGATAATCAGCGTTATGTCTGCATGGTGATCTGTAGCAGTTAAAAACACAAACAGTGGTGAGTAATGAACGCGGTAACAGGTATGAGAGTTTCCCCCTACTCTCCCTCCAGCTTTTGCCCTTTTAATTTAGTTTATTAGTAATCACAGCGTGTCCTTTAACTATTCGCTTTAGCAAACAAACAGCCATATTTGCAAACAAGCAGCGACGCTTCTGCCAGAGGAGCTACACGCGACGCCAGGAGATTGGGTTCCCTGCTCGCCGCACGTGTCCCGCGCAACACCAGCAAAGCCACGCTGCACGAGGACAAAGATTTTCCTACCTCTGTGCTCCCTCCAGTTCAAGCGGGGGTTGAGGCAGAAGCAGCCTCACCACGTACTTGTGGACAAGCCAGCGCTGTTGCCCCCCGGGCACCTGCCGCATTGGCGATGCACACCTCTAATGATGATGCCCCACGGGTCTTCTCCAGAAAGAAACGCCTCCGACGTAACCTTTAACTCTGGTGGGAGAAATTAAGCTTTCCTCATAAAATGCAAATACTAAAAACAGAACGGGGGAGAAAGGGAATAGATCTTACAGCCTCGACTCCATACAGACTTTTTCCATATTCACAACTATGAGTTGAAGCTGAAGCAGGGAATCAAAATATTTGAGCCAGGATGATGGGTGCTGTTGACTGCCAGCGAGTGAAAGCTGAAAGGAAGCTTTTAAATTGTGCCTAGAATCCACCTTCTGAGATGGAAACAGACTGAAAACCTGTTTATTTTGGGGATTAAAACCAGATATTTACAAAACAACTAGCTACTTTGAAAACGCGTGTTTCCACCTTCCCCCAAAAAGAGAGCAGAAGCTCTGTTCTTGGCTGCCTTATGGTAGCAGTGTGCTCCTGGCAGCAGCTGTGCGGCACGCGGCGTCACTCTCAAAAGCAACGTGGATTTGTCTGAATAAGACATTTATCCTTCAAAGGCCAGGGCAGCAGAGCGACGTCTTGGAAAAGCCAACAGATCAATTCTGCTTAACCCCTGAACTCTGAATCCTTATTGCAACCTTTCGCCGGTTCCGAGGTGTAAAACCATCTCTCAACAAAACAATAACAAAGCCTGCCATACAGTAGAAGGATGAAGTGGAAGAAATATGTTAACACAGCAGCTGAAAGGGGCCGTTGCCTGACCTCCTGAGATGCAGAGCCCTGCTTCTGCAGTGTGCCATGTGCTGTGCTAGCTGCAGCCCCAAAGTAAGGCTTGGCTTGGGAGTAATTGCTCCCCTAACAGCATGTGACAGCCCAGAAACGCCCGGCATCGGTACTGACACGTTTCTAATCTGCTCTCATGTACAAAGTGAATAAT
>NW_010255799.1:0-28100 GCF_000690775.1 Eurypyga helias | reverse complement strand
TTCCCTACATAAAATGGTAGCTCTTAAAGGTGCAGTACATCCACGTATCTGAACCCAAATTTAATCTGTTATAAATTAGTGTAAGAGAGGAATTAGAGGACTGCAGGGGTAATTTCTGCTTGCCTGGCTGTTGGTGTATCCCCTGCTTCCAGCTGTGTTTACTGTACCACTGAATAGAAATTCTGAGAGGATGTACAATCAAGAAGAAAAGCAAATGAAACACAACATATTTTCAGTGCTGTTCTAGTGCAACTGCTCTCACTAGTTACTCTTCTGAAGTTAATCTGGTATTTTCTTTGAAGTCCTTTTACGCTTTTTCAATCCTGAATTGAATTCCGGGGGTTGGACTGGATGATCTCTAGAGATCCACGCTGCATGTGGATTCCTTCCCCTCACCCAGTGTGCTGCTACCTGCTGCCCCCCAGAAGCAGTAGGATCGTGCACTGGATGAAAGCACATGTGCCATCAGCTAAACAAAAGGGTCAGCTGGAAACCCAATTCTCTATATGCTTTCTGAAAAAAATGCATACAGCAGTATTCACATGTTTTTGGAACTATCGATACTCAAACCTATGACCCCAGAGCTTGCTACACTTGCTCCTGCTACACAATCAGCATCATCAGTTACTCTCTTAGTTATTTTCTTAATTGACTGTGTCCAAAGAGGGAGTAACATTAGTCTCTTACTAAGACCATGTCATTTTTAGATCTACTGGAAAGCACTTCAGTGTGTCATTTCCTTTGCCATTTGCTAGCTGCAGTAAATAAAATATTCTGAAATGACAGTTTCATAATTCTGCAGAACTGCAGGCAAGGGGCCTGCTTGTCACCTTCCCCTCAACCATGTGACATTATTTCTACAATCACTCAGCCAGAATCCTCCTGTGTTCCACAAGGTAACCCTGCGTTTTGCTGTGGTTTTATTCTTGTCATCTTTGCCCCTCTTTTCAGTCAAAAGAGAGTCACTGATACCAAGACTGGGCTTTAGGATGACCTTAAGTCATGCTTACAGACAGGACATGCTGACAGAGCACAGGGGGGAGGTGATGATTCCTGACTGTGCCAGCATCTTTTTTCTGCTGTAACGGGATAGCTTCTGGTACCATTACAGATTTCAGCCTGGAGAAGGGAATGCTCCAGGGAGACCTTATAGCACCTTCCAGTACCTGAAGGGGCTACAAGGAAGCTGGGGGGGACTTTTTACAAGGGCAGGGAGCAATAGGACAAGGGGTAACGGGTTTAAATTAGCCCAACCAGCCTCAACGTGGGGACTCCAGACAAGGTCTGAGCACCACTCCCATGCTGCACTTGGCAGCCTGTCTGCAGCAAACGGGAATGTCCCTGTCACCTTGGCTAACAAGCCCGGGTGATCATCACAGTGAAGGCTCTAATATGAGTTGCAAAAGTATGTCCATGGCACTGGGAAATGACCTGGGCACTTGCGTCTCGTGTTTGTCTTTAGCAATCGCGCTTCTCGCTGCTGTGTGACCAGGCCCTACCAGTGGCAAAAAGGTAAGGAAAACATTGGTTGGGTAACCCTGGGCTTCTGCAGCACAGCATAGAATGAAGATGGAAATGTAGAGATAAAGAGTGTACCGAGAGCACACCGTGCAGGATCCTGTCGTGAACACTCTGTAATCGAAGTTCTAGTGCCATGATTTTGGAATGAACTTCCCTCCCCCAGTGTTTAGCTACAAAGTGTTTGAGTAAAGAATGCTAAATTACATGCAAGTCACATTAAGAACAATCAGTCTCATGTAATAGGGAATCTAATAGTTCATAAATGAGATGCAAATTCATTTTTACGGGTGCACTATAATAAGCCAATTATTTCAGAGCTCTTCAATTATGCAGTTTCAAAAAGCTGAATTGCTTTAAAAAAATTTTTGAAGAAGCTTTAGGTTTTTCCATAGTTTACAAGGAAAAGAAAAATCTATCTGCCTTGCAAGCAACATAAAAACAAAACAAAAAAATCCCAAACCCAACCCCCCAAAACATCATGCCAAGTTGCAACCAGGAGCAATACAAGCATAAAAGAATAAGCCAGCTGGCAAAGTACAAACATAGCAGACACAGAGACAACAGACCTCTGTGTTCCCACCAATTACAGACATCCCAGAGCCCATCCTATTGCCCGCTGGGATGGGTACCACAGTGTGCTAGATTAGCATTGGGGAATCTCAAGAGCAGCCCTGATTTATCATGCCTGCAGACAGAAATGACGTTGCACCTCGATGGCAACGTCCTACCGCCAGCAGAAAGGCCCTTTGTGACCATCTGCATTCAAATCCTGAAAAAAACAGAATACTACATGGGCAATTCCAATTTCTAATGCAACCCTTTTCTATCCACTGAGCCACAAAACGCTTTCCAGGGGTGGATCGCAAAGAAACTGAAAAATCACAGTTGTTTAGGTTTTGCTAGGTCACACGCAGTGCCAGCCTCCATTTCTGCTACTCACCATCCTTCTTCATGCTCTTATTATTATTCATATTGTGGCCTCAAGAACAAGGAATTTAGAAAAACTGTTAATAGAGAACTCAGGCATTGTCCCAACAAGATTATAAAGTTCTGGACTCCTGCCTGATCTTTCTTGTTACCATTTAACCTTTTCCACACAGCAAATACACATACATTAACGAAGGAAAGGACTTCCCCCTCTGTATAATGAATAACTGCATTTTTCAGCCTCTGCTTGCAAAGTGTTCGGACCAGCTGAAATGTGCAGACAAAAGTAAGTGTGCTACGAGCAATTGTAATTGCAACGTACCGTAATCTGTCCCGCTCCCTCGACGGCTGCCGGCCACTGCTGCGTGGGCTGCAAGGCCGGCTGGCAGTCAAGTATGCCCAGCACCCTTCATCCGCGCTGGGCTGCGGAGGCTCCGAGCTTGGCTGCTGCCCTCCTGCAGCACGTGCTGTAACAAGGCTGTCCACCGCCCCAGTCACTCCGTCCCTCGGAAACGCCTTCTGCTGCACCACAGGTATTCAGAGCTTCCAGGGTAACCTCGCTCAGGGATACCACAACAGGAAAGCCAGAAACACATCCAGAAAACCAAGCCAGGGTTCATATGCAGAGGCCATATCCTACACTAGACCAATTCTTACTGCTGGAAAACTTACGCAAGCTTTTAGGCACACAGGCTCTACTTTCCAGATTGGAAACAGAAGTAGCAGAGTTGAAATCTGCACTGGCAATTGTTCTCCAGTTGTATTCAGCTTTGAAGAATACTAATTCTGTTTCAGACTTCAATCAGGCTTACATGTCTTATGCATATCAGCCAGTCTAGTAAAACATACGGCCTGTACTTGGGTACCTCGGCTTGGTGCAGCTTCACCACCAAAACCATTACATGGGCTTTCCTGCCATAACAGAGAGCTCTGTTTAAAGCCCTACAGAGTTACAGAATGCTGAAAAGCAGGAATAGTTCTAATTTCCACCCCCTCCCCCTACTCCATGCCCATTCTAAGCCTTTGTCAGGTTTGATACCAGGCCTGGCTGAGCAAGGCTTGGTTTGGTGCCTCCGCCAAATCTTCCTGGACAGAACATCCCGACAGATGAAGTTTCTGAGTAGAAGCAAAAGAGACAATAAAGATAAATTATAACAGCCTTCTACACCCTTCAAATTTTCTACAAGGAATACAAGATTGACATCCAGATTTAGAATTCATTTAGCTTTGAAAATGCTTTTTGACCAAAGCTTAGAACAATGTACATCAGTTTGAACACGTTCCTATCTAAATCCACGTGTACTGTTTGCAATTGGAAAATGATCCCCATTCTAACAAAAATCATATTCAAAAAAAAAAAAAGGACTTTTGAGACTAGGGTCTGCAAAAGACTCGGAAGTAGCTTTTGAGTAGGGCATCACTTCGCAGAGCTGTCTTGGAAGCGCAATGTCTGAATCTGCAGCCAGTTGACCTTCTGGGATAGAATAATTTTAATAGTATTCTGGCCTTATAATGCGGTAAACTGTATTGTGAATACATACATCAGTCTTGGGTAAGAACCTTAATAATAAATTAGTTAATTTTTTTCCTTTAGCTAAAAGGCAGCGCAAGCCATAGCTTTATTTACAAAAGGTTAAACATTCCTTTAATTGGATTGCTGGCATTTAAGTGTGCAGCAGAATATCCTTCAGCAGTGTCCCTTTTATTTGTGACTGGAGAAGTGCCTAGAGAAATGCCAAGGGAAGATTTCATTTTAATAAAAAAGAGAAGCTTAAGATCCCTTTGGAGGCTTATGTTACATCTCAAAACTACCATGAACTAATGAATTTAATCTAAAAGGTCCCCAACCACAGGGCTGAAGAGAAATTGCAACGCTGGCGTAGCTTGACCAAGCCGACTTCCTATGCGTGCTAGCAGTTGTATCTCTGTGCTTACATTCCGTTAGGAATACAAACACACACGTCTGAAGTTTTTAGTCATTGAAAAGATATTTTTAAATGAGAAACATGGTTGCCCTACAACATCCTAAAGACACTTCAAAGAATGAATCGTGTTAGACTCTTACACATAAATAGAGTGAAAGGAAAAGCCACAGCCCCTCCTCCTGTGAGTCGGTGCTTTGGAAAAAATTACATGCCAAAAACTGTACTGCCTGGAAGAAAAACAGCCCCTAGATGGCTCATATTGGGGGCAAGCTGAGGACCCAATTCTGCATGGTGCTGGTAGCTGAGTGCAGAGAGCAGTACTCGCCTGAGTTATTATCTCACAGTTATTATATGCACAGTAAGGAAGTCTCCTGGGAGAGTGGCTAATGTACACTTTGCCTCCCTAGAAAGTAGGGTGGGAATTTATGAGGAAAGAAAATAGGGTCTATAAATTACACAAAGGACCTTTAAATAGGTGTATAGGTTTCATTATTCGAGCATGTTACTGGATGGTCAGAATTAAAAACAGCTTCTAGAAAGTGGATTGCATTTAACTTTCCATTTGGGGGAAAGAAAAAGAGAAACCATTTCAAATACAGCCTCCATTAACTGGGCATGGTGAAGTCTGATGCCAAGTTTGCACCAACACAGTGAGTGGCCAATATATAAGCTGTCATCCATCAGGTACCTCCACTTTAAGATCTTATTTTGCTTTATGAAATGTGATAATTAGAATATTGCCTTAGTGCTGAGATAGATTTGAGAGTCAGAATCTATCTATTTTACCAATACCTTAGAGAGGATGAGTGTCTAATGCTTGTGCAATGCTTGAGCTACAATATGCAGCACCTGAAGAGGTATAAAGGAAGAGGTTCTGCTGGAGAATGCGAACAAAGAAAATCCGACCCCAAGACTTTCCTAACACTACCAGCATACGGTGCAGCAGCCAGCCTGCTCCACCCACAGACCATCCCAGAGTTTGCACTCCTCAAACCTCTCACCCCATCACATTCTTCTGAAGAGCAGGATGCTCCAGAGGTTGTTTTGCCTCTTACTGTATCTTTGGCCCTAAGTACTTCACCACAAAGAACAGCAGTAGTTGCAGGCATGACAGCTCTTTCCTCACCAGATACCCATATTCCCAACAAGCACCAAACAATCCAAGAGAAACTTTCCTATCTTAGAGATTTCCAATGTTTCTTTACTGTTTGAAGTCACAGCTCCCAGTGCTTAGCTGTGACACTTCCATTTAACGAAGAAGCGTGTATTATGCCTTTGTGGTCGTACAGTAAAGATGGAGAATTAACTATGAATAACTATCCAGAAACCAGAAGGCACATCAAAAGAATCCACAACTGCATTAAAGCAATAGTTCATTATTTTCAAGTAATTAATAAAATGTTTAGAAGTTTGCAGTTGCCAACCCTGACCTTTCCAACTCCATTATCATCCTCGAAGAGAGGGAACATAACCAGTCCCAAAAATAAACATGTAGGTTTCTTTCTGCGATAGGATAAGAGTCAATGGCCTCAAGTTGCACCAGGGGAGGTTTAGATTGGGTATTAGGAAAAATGTCTCCACAGAAAGGGCTGTCAGGCACTGGAATGGGCTGCACAAGGAGCTGGTGGAGTCACCATCCCTGGAAGTATGTAAGAAATGTGTGGATGAGGTGCTTATGGGCATGGTTTAGTAGCAGTATAAGCAGTGTTAGGCTAACGTTTGGGCTTGATATCTTCAGTCTTTTCCAACCTAAAGATTCTATGATTCTTTCCACCATAGACCTTCAAATAGAGCTTGTGGCACTCAGACCCTCTTGGAGTGGAAGAATACAAATTCTCACAGATCACTTCACATTCGTTTGGCTGTTCCATCAGACTGCTGCTTGAAAAGATATCCAGAGAATGAAAAAAAATATTTCCACTTTTAAAAATTGGGAATGGTGTTTCATTCCAAAATGTGATTTGTTTTTAGGCATGCATACAATCTTTAAAACTACTCACGACAAAAAAAAAAGGGAAGGAAGGAAGAAAACCTGGCAATATCAGCTTCTGTTTCTTCTATTCTGTAGCTGCATATTTGTCCTTTGAGTCATGATTATTTGACTCTAGTCACCATATTCTACTGGATTTTTATATTTAATGAGGTGCAGGCTGCTGCTTTTCACTATTATCCTTAATCAAGTTTTATTGATTACTGGGACGCAGCATCAATGGAGAGAACATTACAAACCAATGGAAAAGCTGCCCAGAAGCTACTGGTAGGCTTTTTGTGTTCTAGAAACAATCCACCCAATGTTAAAAACTATCACTGCCTCTCCTATACAATCCTGTGTGCAATCCTGTGCACTCCTGCAAGATACTCCGAGGATTCTGCATCGTAGCAAAGCGCTGTAATCCTGACACTCCCTTGCTGAAAACGTGCTTGATGTGGAGAGGCTGAAGGTGCAAGTATGCAGATGCTGAGCAAAGACCATGAGTCCGAGCCATCCTCCCGCTGCTATTTGATGCGGGCAGGTAAAAAACGTGTTAACGCATACAGCCTCCCTCCCAATCAGACAGAAGGAAACCTGCAGAAGACTGAAGGAAAGGTTGGTGAAACACAAGAGTTATTTACCTTGCAGTTGTCTATAACCAACACGTAGAGTTAACGGCGTAGAAATCACCCGGGCAGGTACTATTGTAGGTAACATGCTTGCAGAAAATTAACAAACCAGAAGTGACCAGTTAGCCTCATTATAAGAGATCAAATTAAAATGTACTTAGTATCCTACATTAGAATCCATGGGTTAAACCAACTAAATTACAAATCTTTCATGAATGCAGTATATGTACTGTCAAGGTAATGCTAGAACAGAAGATAAGGGAACTGGGGAATTTAAGATACACAATGCAGTTGTGCCTGAGGGACTGAGCTAATTAAAAAACCTC
Organism: Eurypyga helias; assembly: GCF_000690775.1. Taxonomy (NCBI): domain Eukaryota; kingdom Metazoa; phylum Chordata; class Aves; order Eurypygiformes; family Eurypygidae; genus Eurypyga; species Eurypyga helias. Next base: position 20,800 of record NW_010255799.1, on the reverse strand, counting down.
TGCTAGTTCTTAACTGTTCATTATTATTTAGAATGGATGTTTGAATGAAAACAGAGTGACAGCAGTGACCCATAGTGACATGTGCATTTCCATGAACGGTGTTGTGAAAGGAAATTAGTTTGTTTGCAATCCAAGATCCCATTAAACACTGCAACCTGGTAAGATACAAGCTCTATCTCATATTATCACACCATTCTTCAAACTCTTCCCATTCTTCTGTAGGTATAAATTGCAGTTTCCCAAGGCATTTTCAAGAAACCAAAGAATTACTTCTACTCTACCACTTTCAACTCTTCTCCTTATTGTTAAGGATTACTTTTGCCATGGGATATTCTGTGCCTTGTAAAAACATCCTTCAAAGAAAGCACAGTTGAACTCTTGATTTTTGAACATAAAATTCCCCACTGTATTCCCCACATCCAGCCTGGCCTTGAAGACATTCAGGGATGGGGCATCCACAACATCTCTGGGCAACCTGTTCCAGTGCCTCACCACCCTCTCTGTGAAGAATTTCTTCCTGACATCTAATCTAAACCTCCCTGATTTCAATTTATACCCGTTACCCCTTGTCCTGTCACTACAGGCTCTTGTAAAAAGTCCCCTCCCAGCCCCCTTGTAGCCCCTTCAGATACTGGAAAGCTGCAATGAGGTCTCCTCGGAGCCTCCTCTTCTCCAGGCTGAACAAGCCCAATAGTTGCAGCCTTGCGTCATAGGAGAGGTGCTCCAGCCCTCTCATGGACATGCCCAACAGCAGCACAGAGCTCCCCACCTGCAAGCCTGGCACTGAGCGTGCAGCCAGTGCCGAGCCCTGTGCACGCAGAGCGCCTCTGCCACGTACCCGTCCAGGTCCTGCAGCTACACCCACAGCTTCATCCGGGAATGCAGATGGGCTTGGAAAGCCGAGAAGGCAGCGGATAATGTGTGGTTTAAGGGAAGGTTTGAAGAGCACAGTAGTTTTCAAAGGTCTTGTCCTATCCCTGGATGTGTTAGAATTAGGGGCTACGCAGCATGGCAAACGAGCATCTTGCTCAGTTTTGCCTTAGCTGGTGATACGGGCCCCGACCCTGTCCTGCAGGAGCTCCCCAGCGCTTCCCTCAGTGGCACTGGTGCAGCCGAGCTTCATGAAACGGGACATTTCTTAGCTGCCCACATCATGGGAGATAGCAAGGCAGAGCTTAATCAGGCATGGACTGTGTGTGTTTTGCAGCTGGTACCACTCACGCTCAGCACCAGATTATTGTGTTACATTTCTCTGCCCTTTGTTACTCTTTGTTCAGAGATGGGGGATGGAATTTACCATATCTTTAAACTGTCAGTTAGTGATACAGCTGCAGTGCTCATGTGCTTATCTTCTGGTTTGCAGCTTCTTTTCCCCCTGCTTTGTTTTTCCTACAATGTACATGTATTAGTAGCTTTCTCTTGAATTTGCTTTTTTTATGTATGCATTAATTCCTAAATTACAATGTGTCATATCCTTTCAACTGCTCATGAATGTCTTTGTAACTATGATATTTTATGGCAATTTAACTGTGGAGATTACAAATAAAATTATCAGCTAAAACCAGAATGATTAGTAAACCAAGATAAATGCTGTAAATTAATCATCATTTCATACGTCGTACTGAGGTTTTAAATTTTCATGTTAATACAGCAGATGCAAATTGTTGTAGCAATTTTTACTACACAAAATATCAGTCCTTAAACACAAACAAACCAGAGTTTGGACATTTTTATCCGACCTTTCGGTTGCACATACCTTCACAGAACAACATCCATGTTTTCGCAGACACTTGCCAAATCGCCACACAACAGTTACTCGGTCAGTTCCTATCCTTGAGTTCTCGTTTGACATGTCAAGGAGCGTACTGATGACACAGCAGGCTCTGAAGCCACTGCTTCCTTTGCTTAGAGCTGAAAGAATAAAGCTCACTTGCCTGTGAGCCTTGTTGGGGCAGGACACACTGCTCCTTCTGAGTTTATGCAACACTGGACATAAAGGACAGGCCCTCCCTCAGAAAAAGGGCCTTAGATGCAAAGGGAACATTTTCTTCTGCAAAACAATGGAGGAAAATCTGTTAATATTAAAAGTAACAGGCATGTACCCTAGTACCCTCTAACACGAAGCACGCACACAAACATATTCCTCCTGTGTCCAAATACAAAGCGCACACACTCGCCCCACATTTAAATTACACAGCATTGGCTCAGCTAGACAGAAAAAGTGCAGGGTTACTCCCAGACAAAGATTAATCTTTCTTTGATACATTCAATACTTCACATGCTCCACATTATCTGGCGACTATATATGCCTTGCCTTCAAGAATGTGATGTACTATGCCACACATCACTGTCTAATTTATTGAGTGCACCTCTGCAGCATGCACTCCACATCCCTGCCCAGGGTCAGGGCCACATGCCAATCTTCAGTCTTGCTTTTCCCAGCCCTGGGATTCCTCCGAGTACCAATACTGCCATGGTCTGTACAGCCAGCTCTGTTCACACTGCTCACCTGCACAGCCCAACACTGCTTGGCTTTCAGCGCAGGTGTACGATCAGCACAAGGCTGAACCAGAAATAATCCATGACACTCGTTAAAAGCAAGCTCCTGGGAAAACCATTAACTAATGGGAAAGAAGGCATCCCAGCAGGAGCCGCTGGAAAAAGCAAAGTGCCTGGATCCACATGGTCAGATTCTGGCACCCAAACACATACTTGGACTCACCTGGCTTTATTTTACAGAATGAAAATCCAGATGGAGCAGTTGAGATTTTCCATTTGCCACACTCGCCTGCTTGTATTACAGCTGTCTTCTAAAGACGAGGAAGTTGAGACACAGAAAGATGACCCTGACTCACCCAAATTAGCTTCACTTCAGAGAGACTTCCATGGAAATGGAGGAACGAGCTTCTCATTCCTACACCAGATCCTCTCAGGACACCTGCTGTGCCCAGCACCCACCAGTATCAGAGCTGCAGGCCAAGAGGTGCTAACAGCCTAAGTGGTTAGAAATGGGAAGAGGGAAGAATTAGCAGATATAAACCCAAATTTCTTCTGAGCGCAGTTCAGTTTTTGTACTGTAGGCCCGGGGCTTTGCAGAAAAGCAGCCTGGAATAATGTCTTGCAGTTCTTTGCTTCCACAGAACAACTGTGTCATGTAGCAGACATAATGCATAATGGTGTGATTAAAAAGACCAACCCTACGTATGCCTCTCTCCAGCGTAGGGATGAGCATTGTCATATACAGCTGCACTTAAATGGAAGCATGCTGCATAAATATTGATACTTGCTGTGATTAATATTGCTATTTATATTAGCAATGAATTGGGTTCACATAAAAATAATTAGCACAGCATGCCTGGGTATTATTTGCTCCTAATTATATCACAGTTCATTTCACCAACAGCAATGTGTCACCAAGTCAATAATAGCCAATGATTAATACACAGATTGTATAACCTTAAAATAATACCCTCTGTAACTCCCTGTATTATGATGGAATACTATTAGGAAGTCCCCGGATAATTGCTTCAGGTGAGTTCCTGACTGCAGTTACTAAGATAAACTGCAAATGCAAGAATAAAAAAGGTGTTGCTCACGTTTTTGCTTGTTCATTTTCTTGCTTTTATTCTTTTTTCAATTATTTCCTTTCACACATTGAGAGCCGAGGGTGACTGGGCACACCAAGGCATGAGTACCAAGTACCACCATTCTGAAACTTGTCACCCCTGGCAGTCCCACCGCTCACTCTGCGAGCAAGTCAGTGCCATCCAAATCCACCCCATCAAAGACCAATGGGAGCCCCTCATCTTCACCCCTGAGAGCTCCAGATATACTCTTAGAAAACACCTCGCAGAACAGACGGACTCGGGCAATTACGTCCCAATCACACCACCCAGGCAGCAGCATAAATATAACAAACATGTAATAAACCCAGCCAACAAAATCATCCCCGGAGTCCGCCTCCTACATCTGCCCAGCCTCACTCATCTCCCAACTCCCTTGAGCAAGTCATTTAACCACTCTCTTTGCCATCTGGAAAGCTGGGACGTTGCTGCTGCTACAGTACTCACAGGCTATCAGGAGACTGTTTACTGGAGTTTGTGAAGAAAACTGAGATTTTGGGATGAAATGAGTCGTCATGGGCTCTATTCTGCAAGATGCTGGCTCTGGCCTGGATCCAGCAAAGCACTTAAACACATGGTTATCCCTTAAAAAAGGCAGCAACTTTTCCACTAACTGCATCACAGAAAATATATTCAAAGGAGCTTAAAAAATAGCTCAGATGAGGTAGAGCAATTTAATGGAAGTGCTGATTCCAAGATACAGGAACAATCGTTTTGTGTTGTTCTCAAGAGTATCCTTTTCTCTTTTGGCTTCTGATAGCACCTGCAACGTTTAAACATGAAAGTGGCCACGTGTCAAAGCTGGAATCAAAAACTTCGAAGGATAAGGACTCACAGATTGTTTTAAGACAGCAAATACAAACTTCTCTTTTCTCATCACTTATTACTTAAGACAAACTTGGATGTAAGTTAATACTTCTTGCCAATATCTGTCAAACCTAGAGCCAGCTAAGGAATACTAAACATCCCGTCGCACAGCCATAAATCGCGCAGCCGGCAGGACCGTACTCCCATCTTCACGGTGTGCTGCTGCCCCCGTGTGCAATAAACACTCCTAACAGCAATCCTGGGCCGAAAACGCTGCCCTGGCTCTCCGTATGGCAGAGCTAGTGGAGTGTCACAGACAAAATATCCGGGTTCCCTGCAGTTGAAAACCAAATGAAAATATCAGGTGAATATTTTACGGCAGGGATGTCTGAGTTTTTCTTAGCCTGTTAATGAGAAGACAGCACTGTCCCTTTGCATTTACTCCATAACCATTTCATACATCTTGGACTGATACCTGCAACAATCTTGCTGCAGCACAGAAAACAACAGATCTTGAGATACTTGGGATGAGATTTTTCAGAACAGTTCAACTCTTATTTAGGTGCAAAAATGACCAAAATTTCAAAGTTTTCAGTACACTAACTCAAGCGCTCTGAAAAATTTATCTGAGAGTGTTACCCTCAACGCTTTATGAAAAACAGGTCTCTAGAAAAACGAACTTTTAAACATGATGCTAAGCATCCTGCAGAGCTCAAGAAATACCTCAATGATGGGTAAAAATATCCAACGGGAAAGAAAAAAAATGTAACTCATCACAGAAGCAGCAGAAACTCTCAGCTCTCATCAGCTTCTGTGTAGCAAAGGTTTCTCTCCAAGCAGAAAACCAAACCAGTTTCCTGTCCTGTCAGACTTTTCAGTGGCTGCTCACCCAGTGATCTCCATCTGCAGACACAGCTAACAGTCAAAATCCAGACAAAGTCAAGGAATCAAAAAAAACCTCAAGGAAAGAAAATGACTAGGTCAACCATTTCATTTTTATTTCAACCAAAAGCAATACTTCTACACTTAAATATTGATAATGTCAAACAACAACACTTCTTAATTTTGAAAATATTAAATAGAGCATATTGAAATTAATAAAAAAGGGAATTATTGGGGAAAAAAAACCCTACCTTCTCTTGCCTACAAATCCAGTTTTATAATCAGCATTTTTTTGATTAAAAAACCCATAATGGCAAAAAACTCACAACAGCTGTACTTGGTACCTTGAGAAATGAGCTGCTCAGCAAGTACTTCATTTAATTTATGAGAAGACAGATGAAGTGGCTACAATTCTTTTCTCTTACTTTCTAAACACCTACTTCTCCCGTATAACGTAATCAAAAGCTGCACCCATGCTCCCACCCCTGCACCAGCGCCACTGCCAATGCCAGACGCAGCAGGCTTGTCCCCAGCACTGGCCTTGCCAACCAAAGGGCAAAAGGGACAGGGACACTTCCCTTTTTTCAGAGCATCACTTGGGCTCCCACTCCTGGGAGATGAGCACAAGCCATGTGCCCAGTGTGGTTTGTGCCAACCTCCCGGGTGCATTCCCATTTTCAATGTAATGTTAATGAGTCGGGAAGCAGTACAGCTGAGTACAGCAGCTGTCCTCTTCCCCAGATTCCCAGGATTTGAAAGCATGAACTGCCATCACTGGACATGCAGCTTTGCTGTTGGGGTCATCGCTCTGGCTGACCCACATACTCAATCAGCCAAAGCAGTACTGGTGTGCAAGGGCAAGTGTCTGACAAGGCCCTGTGTGCCTGATTTTGCTTAGGACACAGGATGACCCATCTCTTATTCCCAAATCATAGGAACTTACCTTTTTTCCAGCAGAAGATGGGGACTAAGGAATTCCCCTACTTGCATCTGTGATCCTTTTCCAAAATAAATCAGACCACTTGCACCCTCTTTCAATCAAGTCCACAGAGCCCCAGGCATCTACAGGCTTATTCTAAGGGATCCACCAAAATAACTAAGAAAATGCAAGTTTATTTACCCACAGGCTGTAGAGTAACTTTCACCAACGCAGGTAGAGGTTACACTGGAAAGGAATAAAAAGCATTACTCCACTAAAATAGCCTCATCTCCTTAGTTCAGGCCATGGGGAAGGTCTTTAACAGACACTGTAACTGAGCGCTTCCGCCTCAGGACCCGGAGAGCAAGGCCCCAAGGCTGGGCCTCTGGAAATACTGCAGGAACTATTATATCTGAAGTTACCACAACGCAAATTTACTGTTGCAGCTATTTTGCAGGAGAATGCAGAGTGCAAGCCCCAGACAGGTCACACCAGAACTGGCTGTGCGTCCCACTGCCAGCTCACCAGCACCTTCCAGCCCGATTTCTCTCACTGCAGACCAAAGGAAGCAGAGGTTGGTTCCCGCCTCACACATCCTATTGCTTAAGTCAAAGGCACAAAAGACAAAAACACCATGTGCACTTTAAAGCTCCAAAACAGAACGCTGTCTACTGGCCAGCTCTAACCTTAGCCATGTAGGATCTCAGCGGGCTTCTCTGAGCCATTTCCAACTATCAGGAGCACTCCTCTATATTCCCATTTCACTCATAGACTCCATCCTTCAGGATTAATTAACCCTTTGATTGCAAGACTGATTTCCCAATGAAAAATACACACCTACAGAGAGTGGTGATGAAGACCAACACTTCTGTCTGATGGAAGTAGCTGCACAACAAAGCCTGATGGATCGCTGCAGAACATTCCGGGTTATTCAGTCCACTGCCTCTGTCATTCAGACACAGGTATAGCAGGAAAGACAGATGATATATGGTTACCCACAGAACTTTATTAACACGTTCAGGCTTATGAAAATATGCAGGCTAAGCTTTTTCAGGGTGGTGATTTTTTTTTTTTAGAAAAAAAAAGATATTTTCCACTAACAAAACTGATTTTTAAGTATGGAACAGTCATTTGCCAGGTTTTCAAAGCCATCTGTTTTCAAAGCCTACCTTCCTTGTTGTTTACCACAGGCTGTCTATCTGTTTTAACAACCTCCACAGGGATTTCGCATACCTCATTATGCAAAATCACTACTTATGCATTCACTCCAGCACTTGTCTAACTAATCTGCACTCATAACACCTTCCATAGAAGATGCAGCATCCCTCTTCAGAGGCTGCAGATCAAAAACAATAGTAGCTGGTGTCATAGCAAGACAAAACATAGCCTCCTGTGTATTACTGTTGTGATACAGGCCTAATCCAAGACTGCTTGGCTCTACTGAAGTGTAATAAAAAAGTACCATATCACAAGAGATTTTGTATCGCATGCAAGATAAAAAGCATCTATTTTTAATGTCGAGACATGTTTTTCTTCGTCAAGAGGATTGTAAGTATTTTGGTCTCCCTGGCAATGCAATGAGCACCCTCAGCCTCCTGTGAAATTCCTCACGACCTACAGTTCGATTCGTCCCAGGAACCACATGCTTTCCTTGCTAGCTTCTCATTTGTAACAGGCAGCCCTAACATCTGACCGGGCTTTAAGCTGCTGTTTACAGCCTCCCTCTGTCTCCCACTCCACCCCCCCTCCAGAACCCTTCATATCATCAGCGGATCATTGACAACAATAGACCTTCCGAACTGCGCTGGTCTGTCGTGTCAAGGCCTGCTTGGGGACCCTTTAACCACACATCATTGATACAATCCATCACGTTAAGAGCTTGCTGGGGGATGCTTTAATTCACGGATTATTAACACAATAGACTATAATGCCTGGTACCATTATAACTCTGCATGGCACAGAACATCCTCAGGTAGGTTAAAAAACCAAAGAAAGAAAAAGAGAGGAAAATAAATTCTCTCTATTAGGGTATTAGATTCAATGCATGTAGTGTTCTCCAAATAGTTACTAAAAAATCTGAATTTGTTAACATTTTATCAAAAATAATTTCATATCTCATCTTTCTTGGAAAATACAGCTACCATCTCTATTTGCTGGTATATTGCAAAATTTGAGACCTAAATATAAAACTTGCCATTCTTGCATCTTTAGAACATCACAGCTGCAATGACATCGCTGTGCTAAGATTTAACTCTAAAATTCAAGAAGACAAAGTGACTTTAAATGATGTTTATTTTACATGGGGAAGCAAGGGGAATTCCTGTTGAGCAAAGCATAAGAGATTGAAGCTAGCAACAGAATAAAGTGAAGTTTCATAGCTGAGCTATGATTTCTCAGAAAAAATAAAATACATCAGTCCTATAAAAGACTTCATCTATGAAACTGAAAGCACTTTCTGAGTAAGGTAGGCATCACATCACTATCCATTTCACACATGAGAAAACAGAGATTGGAAATTAAATGAGGGGGTGGACCTTTCCAAAATGTGGATGTCCAGTTCAGGCTGCACCTGTACCACACGTGAACACAGCCCTCCATGCTGCTGCCCTTGGCTCCATTTCCCATGCAGGGATGTTATTCCATCAGTCTCCTAGGGGTTCTCCTAAGCATTCCTAGGGGTCACTCCTTTGGCATAACACAGCAGCAGCAACAGGGCCCAGGATCAGGGACTTCCAGGTTGGAAACTCACTGCACACGGTGGCAAGCTGCCTGCTCAGACCGACACGGGCAGCAAACAGAGGCAGAAGACGAGAACTTGCTGGAGGTGGTTTTAACGGCCAGCTCGGTAACTGGCTGTGATTTTACCTAGAACTGCATCCAGCAGGGCCCAGGCAGCATTGCCACAAATCTGTCAACCCCTCGCACCAACCCTGGTACCCTCTGAAATCAAAATGGGCTTTTGTGAAGTGTCTGTTCACAGAGTGAGACCCCAGAAGAGAACTACCTGCGGCTCATATCTCGTATCATGACAGAAACAAACCCAGAATCAGTATGCGTATATCTTTGTGTATTTGTTTTCCTTAGACACAAAATGGAAATCATCCTATTCACTCACTGTTGCAAAACATGTTAGGGTTAAACATGCTTTTATTTATAACACCCTTTATATTAAGAAAGACTGAAGTTCTATAGCTGCATTAGCATTTTTAGGTTCTATGTAAGAAAAAAAAAAGATTCACTTAATTAGTGTTTCCAAAAAACAGGTTTAAGTTAGTGTACACTTGTATTCTACATCTCCACTATAACCTAAATTGCTGTTTCTTTTCTATTGTTCTTCACAGCACAAGTTCAACGATACTTACATTTTATTAGGTGAACATCACTTTTGCTGTGGGCTGATACAACCCTGCCAGCACAGATATTCACGGTAACAGCTCTAAATGCTTGATCTGCCTTCTACTTATGAAACGTGTGAGGCCCATCACAAGGATTAAGCACTGTCATGCACTAACTTCCGGACATGGCAGGTATGGATCAGGATTATGTTGGGGTAGGCACTGCATAAATACAGAATAAAGAGCAGGCCTTGCACAAAGTTGTCCAAATGATTTATAAGAATGCCAGCTATGAATAGGATCCGATTAACTTTCGGCTTCAGTAAATACTAGTTTCATTGGAACCAAATCCTCTGCTTCTACAGACTCTGCTAGAAATAGCAGGCTGGCTATCCAAGAGGCATTACGATTACAACACTTAAGGGCAGTGGTTGGGCGGCCGTGGGGCAAAACCCCATCACTCTAGATTACAGGTCAGAGAGCTAGAGCAGACATGTTGAATGTTTGTATTTAAACTAATACACTCTCATCAGGAACAGTTCTATTCTTCACTGCACAGCTAGTTTTCAAAACAGCACAGAGCAGCAGAAACCATCTTAGCACTGTTCTTAACTGTTCCTTTTTAGCTCCCTCATGATGTAATTTAGAAAACTGCTAGAACGGGAATCAGAAGTGCATTAAACATAAACACAACGGAAGTCAAGCTGCTGGAGACAAACATTATATAAAATAAACATCCTATAAAAACAAATGAAATATGTGGTGTCGGGATCTCAGCTCGGCGCTGTCAGCAGTATTAGAACAGCAGGCACTGCGAGACCGCGGGTGGCAGAGCACCCAGCCGGGACCCCAGGCGCACAGAGGCCACAGCAGCCGGTCAGGGCTCTGATGGATCATGCACTCAGCCTTCCACTGACTCTCAGCAGAGTCTTTGTGAAGAGGCAGCAGCTCTTCCTCAGGATGCCAGTTCAATGGGAGACAGAGACTTTATCAAGTGTGCTGCACCCCACGTCTCATTGCTCCCCTTCGCATCGGGGCAGATCCTGCTTCTCTGCTCTTCCACGAACACACTGCCTAAGGCTGGGCAGGAATAGCAAAGTTAATGTGCCAGTCAGCAAAACGGTTGCCAGAACCTACTCATTTTGATCATAAAGTGGCCAGAGGAGGGAGGAGCATCCCTCAAATGTACTATTGGCACTACAGCTAGAGGGACCTCTTTTTTAAAAAGCATTTAATGTGAGATTCCTGTCAACATCTATTTAACAAGCACTCACTCCCCATTTCTTCTTCGACCTCTAAAGCACTCCTCATTCCAATATTTAAGCACCACACTAAAACAAAGTATCAAAGGATCCAAACTACAGCACAGAAGATGGATATAAATATCTGTCCTTTTGCTTCTAATGGAGCTTGAAATTAACACCACTTTGCTAATTCATCGCCGTTTTTCAGAGAGTTTAAATTCTTTAGGACAAGGACCACTTCTTCCTCCTAGATCTGCACGCTGTGAGGGTAAAAAAATGGGTCTTGGCTCCTGTAAAGATGACCAGAGGAGACACAAAGACTGCTGACAAAATACTGCCATAGCAGGAAGTACAGAGAGTGTGCAGGACATATTTAATATATACTTATAAATGGAAAGAGAGTTCTCTGCATTTTTTTAAGCATTTCCAAGCAGGGTAATCTTCGGTATGCTGCTTCAAAAATCTTCATTAAATAATCAAGTGGTAAAGATTAAGCTATAAAATGCAGTTACTGAGCAAACTCCAAGAATTAGGATTACAGATGAGCATTAGAATTAAGTCTGACAGCAACTGTTGGGGAGAAACCAGATAAAACATTTCGCTCATCTACAGGTTTATCTTAGGGGCTCTTTTGGTTCTCATGAGCACAAGGCCTAACAGCCTCCCAGTCCTACTCTCTACGTCCTTGTACTCAGCTAGAAGAGCTTCCACTACCATTTTCTAAATGGAAAAACTAGTAAGATTATACCCTGTCACACTGATCCAACCTAGAGTGACACTCTGACACCTCTCTCCCTCGCAGGAGATAGGGAAGTTCTCAAACTCCTTAAAGCACACAGGGAGATCAAGTCCCATCAAACATCAGGATTTGTGCTCTCAAGCCAGATAACTTGGTTTAAGCGGCTGCTCTGCCCCGAAAAGGTGGCCAAAGCCTCCTCTGCTCCTACACTTCTCTCACAGCCAACCTAGTCAATATGGTAAGCCAAAGAAGACATACTTGCACTGTTCCACTTCCCTGCATGTTTGGGGGTAGCTGTTCAATATCTCAAGGACCTACATCCAAAAGCTTACAATCTAATAAAAATCTTTTAAGTCAAAATGTTTATATAATATAAACTATGAAAATTAACATTCAGAAATCTTTCTTCCCTAGAAAAGTCTAAAACCAGAGAAAGTCTTCCCTGATTTCTCTTTACAAAGCATGATCAACAGGAGCTAAAGACTCCTGGATACATGGGTATAGGTGACTTCACAGAGAAAAGATGCCAGCACTAGTAGGAAGCAGTTGTGATTCACTGGAGAAACCTTGCAGCAGCAAAGGGGTACAGCACATTTTTGCTGTGCTCAGTTGTAACACCAATAAACACTGCACTTTTCCAACAGCCCTTCAGAGCCTTTTGGTGTCAGAAACCTGGCCACAAGACCAAAGCTGTGATGTGTTCATCTTTAAATCTTGACTTCATAGGAATTTATTTATCAGACAGATGGGGGTTTAGATTAATGTTTTTGCCCCAGTTTAGTTCTCAAAATGAGTGATCTGAAACTGCCAGTATTAATATGATTGCTTTATTGTGTAGTTTAAATTTGGATTTTGCAGCAAAGCTGCAGAGAATTTAATTGACCCTTTTATAGCTTAACTCTCAGCTACAACATCAATATTAGAAGAGGAAATGTCATCTCTAATTTAACTTAATTTTTAAAGAACATGTTTCTGTAACCTTTGGTATGTAATATCTTTTTATTTTAATTGAAAATCATCTCTTTTAAATGATAAAGTAGGCTAATATGAATGCTGATATTCAGTTAACCCGTATTTTCAAAGTAAACAAGCTCTTTTTGCATAAATGGAGGCCATCAGTCAGCTTTGGTCTAATTCCTCTGAACTCAAAAATACAACCCTAGAAAGGAAGTAACTAGAAAACATTTTATGCAGATTTGAACTGTGGTCTTTGTGTAGGCAAAGACAGTTGCTGTCACCAGGAGCCATGCTACCAGTGCACAGAGCTCCCTCAATAACAGAGACTTTGGGGATATTTATGATTTTTAAAAAGCCAACATTTTACCCTGGGATTGGAAGCTATATGTTAGCCAGCTTGGGGTTTAAATCATGCTAGCAGCTCAAGCTCAAATTCCTTGCTTCTAAGGTTCTGGTCCCATGTCAATATGTAATGCACCACGAAAAAGTACAGGGAAGCAAAATCAGAACATATGTGATTTAAAACACACATTACAACCATTTCAAAACCAATTATCTCTCCTTAAAATACCAAAGAGGGGAGAAAACCTCCCACACTATAGCTTAACTGGACTCCATCCAGACCCCTTAGCCCAGGAATTCAAAATATGAATGCTGTCCTTCTTTAAAACCTAAACTTCTTGTTAAGCGTGATTTCTGCTAGCTCTATCCTTTGAGTTAAGATGTCATCCTTAAAATGGTTATTTAATGAACACGGCATGAAGTAAGTTCACATCAAGTTTTGATGAAAAATACTAGTCTAACCTTTTCTATGCAATTACTGCTTCTCTCAGTTCCAATTTTCTCTCTTTTATTAACAATCGCCTTTATTTAAAGTAACCATAGCAATGCTTTTCAGCCTGGATGTCTTTTGTTTAGTTTGCTTGAAGACGAAGTCACAACATAATTTTCATCAACAACTCTTATGACAAACCTAATTTTCACATTAAGACATTATTTCAAGTAAGGTATGAGAGTGAGGGGGGTTCCACTGAAAATAATAATTTACCTTTAGCTTTGAAGACATAGAGCAAACAGTGCCTGTTAGTACAACATTCTTGCCTCAATGTTGGAGCTGGTTGGAATTGTCCTTAACTTTTGCAGTCTATTGACATATACAGACAGTGAATCAGAGAGAGAACTCTAATTCTCTCTTCCATTAGCAGTTCCTTAATGCCGGCGATAGGACAGAGCTCATAGGGTCACAGAACACACTATGCCCATGTACTTCCCACGTACTGATGGCAACAAGTCCACAAAAACAAGCTTGGAAGATCAGTACGTCCTGGCAGATGTAAATCAATTCAGCTCATTTTTTTCAGGAGGGGCATAAGGTGGATCATGTATTACTACTTGTTCCACACGGCTCTCTGTGCCACACAGAATCCGCTAAGTTGGAGGGAGTCCTAGTCCTGGCTACACGTATGTACTCTTCACAAATCCGTTATGGAACATTCAGTATCTATAATCACAATCTTACTTAAAAAATTGTATTCCCGACATAAATTTTGACCTGAAATATGCTTAACATTCTACCCTACAGAGTACACTGCACAGCTCAAATGTACCAGGTATTTCCACCAAGAATACTTTGGATTAAACTCTAAGACTGGAAATGTCACCTGGGAAAAGAAAAAAAATGTAACAATATAGAAATGTTTGTTTCATTTGCAAAGACCTTGCTGGCTACCTCCAAATTACAGGTTACCGTGGGAATGTGTAAACATTCCTCAGTTGTCTTTTTAATTCCACGAGGCTGTGTCAGTCCCACCACACAGTCCTTTTGGGTCTCAGACATGGCCCTGCACAACCAAACCATCACTTCAGCTCTGTATTGATTCACGAACTGGGCTCCAACCTACTTCTTCTTGCCATAATGCAAAAATGCCTCGTCTTTGACAGAACCAGGAATGTTACTTTAAACTATGCCTCTCCTGAAGGTGGTGTTAGGTCACACAAACACCTACACTGAGACCTAACTTAAGCCATTGTCTTTGTGACCTGCTCATGTACATAAATAAATTTGTGATTAAATGCATCCAGACCAGGACCTGAGAATCATTTATAACATTGGTCATGTCCAAGAAAAATTAAATTTCAGTTAAAGAGGCACTATTTCCAGCATTAATGTTGGAAAGATGGACCCACTACATGTTTTAGTACTCTCTTCACCTGAAATTATCAATACTATCACATTATCATTCAGATGTCATCTTTGTACACGGACTCTTTGCTGACCTCTAGAAGATCCCTATTCAGCTGTACTCATCCCTCGGACCAGCTGCTTCCTTCAGCCACAGGACTCTTCTACACACAGAGATCAGATTACTCATCACAGTAATCTAAAACTCACTGCAAGTGCTGGGCTTTGTACAGGCTTTTTACAGGCTTTGGATCAGACCACCACACTGGCAACAAAACCTGTATGACATATCTGATAGTCTGGACAATATTTTCTTGTAGTCCTTCCAAGGGAAGAGCAATCCAATGGCTCTTTCCAAAGGGATTTGTTTCTCAATCTGAGTAAGATGCTTACTACTGTGTAGGCTGCACAAGATATTTTGCTCAGGCGACTAGCTCATGCCAGTTGAGACCTCAGTGTTTAATCACAACACAAAATCATCCACAATACACAGGGACTGCTACTACATTTTGTAATTGTATGTGAGACACAGAACCTGACAACTGCAACATTTGTATTTATTTTGCCCTTTCCCTGCAATGTCCCTATTTCTCTCTCGTATGCCGCATTTTTACCTCCAAGCAAAAATACTAAGTACATTTAATACTGGCAATTCCCCAGGATTACATATTTTTTAAAAATAAATCAGATTTTCTGCTGTTAGAGCCCATTTCTCTCATCTGTCTCCCTCTGGCAACAGCAAGTGGAAAGCTGAGACACCAAAGCGGGTTTCCTGCGGCAAAGCTCGGTGCCAGCCATTGTTCTAGCAGCAGGTACCTGCTCGACAGTGCTCACATTCAGTGCCTCGGAATGTTTTCCTTTCCCTCTAGGGTGACAGCTCTGAACAACCACCCTCTCACCATACCCATCAAACCCCCAAAAGCTTTCTGCTACTGCCACAGGAATCTAAACAACAACTCAAACAACTGCATCTACATACCAGCCTCCCCCGTGTGAAGCAGCTTCCCCACCATTTCTTCTTCCCTTCACTTTCTGCTGAAAAATCGTGAGAATCTTGCTTGTGCCACGGGGCCATTTGTATCTTTCCCTTCTCTCACTGGTCAAAATCTGGTTTCCTATAAAGAATTGGAAGGATGAAAGGAAAACACAACAGTCAGACTGGGGAAGTTAGTTCTGCTCCTTCCCTGCCTCCCTGGAGAACCTCAATAGCACTGATCCTTCTGCAGCGGTGGATGATTAGCACCTGTAGGAATCCTCCAGGTTCCTGTACATTGGGGAAAATGATCTCTTGTAAGGCTCATTGCTGAATCATGGACTGAAATCTCAGCTCAGACTGAAGGAAAAAACCAAAACAGAGCAAAAAACCATGCCTTGTCCCTGAAAATGGCATGGATGGCACAGAGTGCCTGCAGAACACATCACCAACTGAGTGGAGGTGGCGTGGGGCCACCATCCGAGACTGGATTTTGGCTCTTGCCAGGCCTGTAGCAAAGAGGACTGGACACTTTATCTTTTATTGGAGACAGTGGGACAGAAACTTCTTGGCTTGCCAATCCTGACAATATCTGACATTCCTCTCAAACCACCTGTGCTTGAAGGTTCAGAAGCCAAGTGAAGGAAAAGAACACCCTAATTCGCAGGGTCACTCACAGTAAAGCTTTTAAAAATAAACCCCAGATTTTGATACAACCTTTGTGGATTAAACTTGGGTTGAACAGGACACTTATTTATAAGTTCCTGTTTTTCTTATGCCTCTTCTCTTCCCTGCAGCAGATTAACAAAATCTTTCATAGAGATCAAAGAGATATAGATCATGTACTACACGTGGTGACTAATGCAATGAGACCAAAATTCAAACATGCATATATGGGTCACCATTTTGACTTCTCAGTTAAGCTCACCTTAGTTAGTGGCCAACACGCAGCATTTGTCATACTACAGGGATTTAAAACAGTAAGATTCATGTTGTGTCTCAAGTTGATATACGTATAAGTAGTATTTCGTTCAGTTTAGAAAATGAGTATTGTAGTCTATTTAACACTGGAGGGGGTGATGCAGTTTTTAATTAATTTACTCTTTTGGCTCTTTTAATGTCAAGAAAACAAATGGAGCAATATAAAATTAACAGCAAAACAGCTAACATGGGGGTCTATAATGTAACCATAAAAAGGGCACTTTCAAAGCACTTGCAAAGTTCCAGCCACATGATTCACATTAACTGTAATGAGCACTGGACAGATAAATTCACACATGTTGCTTTGAAGATTTATACTAAATTGGCCTCATCTTTGTTAGCACTAAAGGAATACTGATGCTGTACAATGTAAAAGAGAAATCTTTCAATTTGCCCCCTGCAATTTTCTTCATTACCCACAGAATTCTCCAGTAGCTAGTCATACTACATACTCATAATCTTTCCAATTTTACAGACAGTTAAAAATATTAACTATAGCACAACAGTCAATCTCTGCAGAATATACTGCTAAAATGCTCCTTTGTTTAAAACACAGGCCCAGATAGTTGTGCTCTGAAGCACATCAAAGGCCTGAACAAGTGGAACAGCACAGGGAGAAAGCTGCCTGCTGTAGAAGCCAATCTGTATTACCTTGCCAAATCTTTAATTGCTATGCATGCACATTTGGCTTGATCTTGTACTGCTTTGAAGTAAAGATATTAGCTTCAATTAATCCCAAAATGACCTCAAGTTAGGGGCTTTGGGAAAAAAATAATAGAAAAACAGAAAATGGCACAGGAACAGTGTGTGCCGCTTGCCATTTTCATTTCTTCTCCCCCTCCTCTTTTTTCTTCCTGTTTAAGGTAGGATATAATATTCATGGACGATGCTAAACAGACCCTTCAAATACAGCCTCTTCTCAGCAGAAAGAGCCTCAAGCTGTTTGAGCAGGTTACCAGTGTGTCTCAGACGCACACTGCTCTCTGTTGCCTTAAAGAGCTGCTGGCCTGTAGCTTGAAATGTGGCAAGTGGATCCCAAACACCCTTGAGCTGATGCAATCAGCCAATGTAAACAACTGTAAATCATGAAGACAAAACCCAAGAACCCAGGATCCAAAACTATTGCTTCAACTAGAGGACTTTCTGAAGGAAGGAGGAGTTACTGGTGTTCCGTGTGTGAGCCAGCTATGAAAAGGGAGCAAAGGGCTGTACTGCTACTAGTGCTGACAAAAAGCCCTTGAGACCACCATCCTACCTACCGTTTTCATCCCAATGAGTTCAACGCTTCTGACGTTATTCATTTCAGGGTTTTAGGGAGAGGACACATCAACACCGTTAGTACCTAGATACTTATACTGAAAAAAATCTTTATACTACTTTGCCTAACAGTGGGGAAAAAAACTCCCAATCCACCAGAAATTCTAAGGTTTCAAACAACATTCCTCTACCAAACTGAGTCAGAAATCAAAACTGCAAGCATGTACAACAACATTGTTACAAATGTTACATCTTTTAAAAGATAAACTGAAAATACCCCAGCCCCAAGGCACCAGAACAATGCTGGAATGCATTTGCTTACACTGTCGCCATAAGCACAGCTCGAGGTTCTGTCCCCACGTTTAATGTCTGTGCTGGGAGCACTGTCAGAGATTGCTCATGCTCTCTCTCTTCAGGACGGCATCTTCACAAGAAAAATGTTTTGTATTTTAAAACAAGTAGTGAAACTGGGCGTGTCTAAGGCGTCCCCTCACCGTATTCTGTGAAAGGCGCAGTCGTACACCGACGGCAAACAGCGCAGTCCTCGTGCACCACTGCTGAGGCAGGCAGTAGCAAGAACAATTGCCTACTTCAGCCTTCTACTGGTTTTCTTCCATGCATTTTCCTTAGTTGGAATTTTTTTTGTTTTCTGATGTGGTGACTTTTTTGAGCTATTCCTTTTGACACAACAGATATAAACGTTACTGACCCAGACTCATATTTCATAGTTTCCTCTGAATCGGAAGACTGCTGAACTACTTGGAGTTATCTCTGTGTCAGCACATTCCCTTGAGGGCAATATTGTCGTTTTCCCTTGTCAGTTAATTTGTTCATTGCAATGCAAGTTTATTGAAAGCACTCTGAGTCTTAATTAGTGCTTTTTAGTTGCTGTTCCCATAGCTGCTGTGTCCCAGTACCAAATGCTGTGGAGCAGAATTAGGAATAAATTCATTATAGCCATGGCTTAAACATGAAATATTAAAAGTACCTGTAGCAACGTACTTGCAACTAACTTTAAGAGCTGAAATGAATATATTTACCCTTGGGGAGAAAAACAACAAACCACCACCATCAAAACAAACCAAAACCCAACCAAACATCCTTGCAATTTTACATGCATAGACATGCCCATTCTCAGAAAGTTTCCACAAGGCCAGGCACGTTTCAATTTATTAACACAAGAGGACGGAGTGTTCTCTTGGGTCACTGAGCCCTGTCAACCACTGAAGCAGATGAAGATATCTTACAGAGTTTATAAACACCACACATGATGTTAAAACTACATACCTACGTTGCCATTGACTGTCCTACCAGCAAACTGTTCCAAAACTTCTATTCAAAAGTGCCCTAAATGCTACAAACCTCCTCCAAAATGAAGTGTAAGTCTATGTTTGCCAATTTACGTGCCTTCGCTCTTGCACCACTGTTGTCCATGACATTTAAGAATTTTTGCCCTTCTTCAGCCTTCTCTCCTGACATATTACAGACAACGATCGTACCCTGCAAGGCAGAGCAAGCCTTGTTCTTCTAGCTGCATCTCAGAAGTCAAGCTCCCTGATCCCCTGGTAGTAGTGTCTGTAGCTGTTCCTGTATTAGTTAATTCTTCTTGAATATAGGTGACCAGACTTGAGTACAGGGTTCCAGACACAGTCTCACTCATGCCTCATACAACAACATAAACACCATGGTGGAACTATCAGTGATCTGCTGGATATACTGTAGAATTGCCCTGGTTCTCCTCTTTAGATAATTCCAAATTACAAGATCCACCTCATAAATGAAAACCTTATTACTAGCCCCTAACTTGAATTTTATATTAATAAATTGCACAGTCCAATTTATTAATAAATTGCACAGTCCACAGTCAAGTTCTTGGACCAAGGCTGTGCAGCACAAGAGCTTGCATACCACAGACTCTCACCGCTCTGCATCCACAAGTTAGCAACAGCTGTATTATTTCCCCTTCAAAACTCTGTTTTCATGTGTTGTTTGTATGCAACAGCATCTTGAAACCCAAAATGTGGCTAAGGATCCCATTATGCCAAACTTACAAACAAGGAACAAGAAGATATAACAAGTGCAATTTCAAGCAATTTTGAAAGAAATTTAAAAGAAATATAAATTGCTCTAATAAAGATACATAACCATTGAAAAAAATGCTTTCAAACGGTTCTACATTTCAATGCTTTAAAATAATCATATGAAAACTATGTGAAAAAATTCAGATAAAGGAACTGATGTGAGAGCTCCTCTGACTATGTCTTCTTTAACAGCAGAAGAAACTTGAGTCTGAGAAAAGTGAGGGCCAGCTTTACACTCCCCTCAGGTTTACTTTAGTGAAGGAGTCACAACTCAGAGGTTTTGGTTAAGTGGCTTAGTTTACAAGACAACATATTTCCTGAGATTTGTGAAGTATTTTATATGCTTGGTTATGCTATTCCCATTAATTTTAATATGTTGCTGAGGAAATGTGTAGTTTACCAATCACATCATCATCAAAATCCTTCTTTCCCCAAGCACAAATTTAGTAAATCATACCTGCAATTTCATTCTTAATCAAGAGGCCCTTGAGCCTAACTCCCGAGACTCACTTTATGGATTTCGTTATGCATAGTATGAAAATGAAGCAGAAGTTCTAGAATTTGATCTGCTGTGGGTTCATGACCCATCTTCTGCCATTCCACCATTATGAATCTAAAAGAAAACACTATCTGGTCTTCATGTTCTAGTTATTTAAGAAATTAATTTTCAGTGGAAAATATTGCCTACAATAAGGTTGCAAACAACATAAAAGGTTCCAGACCTGAGCAAGCTCATTGGCTTTAATGATCTGTACCCAGAATGGAAAGCAGAATTTTGAAGCAAATTTTGCCTTGCCATTGAATCATAGAATCATAGAAT
>NW_010255798.1:0-35009 GCF_000690775.1 Eurypyga helias | reverse complement strand
GCTCCCGCAGCGCCCCAGCCCCCCGCGCCCGCCTGCGCGGAGCATCGCTCCCGCGGGCGCAAACGCCGTAAGGGGCTCTTCAGCGTGAGAGATGTGTCCTTTACAATAGCCAAACTGCATATGGCATAGGTTCAGTGAACTGAAGCAAATGGTCTTTAGAAAGCTCGCACAGCAATTTAGGGTCCCAGTTGTTGAAGTGGGGGCTCACTGCTTGTTGAAGTGTTGCCACAGGAAGCCTTGGAAATGTTACATTCTTTTGCAAACACCTTCAGTCAGAATTAGGAGGTCATTATTGTAATTTTTCTTCTGTCAAAGCATATTCCAGCATTCTGGTATAATTTAAATTCATTGCACTGTGACTCTTTCCAGGCATCAGCATTCAGAGAGGGGTGGAATTATTTTTATGGGATAAGCTACTGTTAAACAGTGTTAATCTAGCATTTATCTACTGCTTTTATCTTAGAAGTATCAAAAGAAATATAATATTAGATAATATGTGTCATGCATTTTTTTCCTCCTTGCATTCAAAATTACTTTTTTTGTTTTCTGTACTTAATATGTGTATGGGGGGCAATTGGGTTAGAGGATCACAGTGACATTTAAGAGTAAATCCTATTTATATACCAAGTGTATTATGCAAAGAATTCCCTCTAAAGAAGTAATCTTTTTTAACTTTCATCCTGGTTCATACTTCTGTGCTTTTTGTCATTTCCTCTGAAAGAGTGGTTTGAGATATTGCTATACATAGTGGGTAAATTAAGACTATGATAAGGTTGACTTGGGTATTAAATTCAGTTTCACAGAAACTCATTTCCACAAATTTAGAGTAAGAACAATACTCATAGTTCAACGAAGGCTTAAAAATCCCTTGGAGAAAGCAATGTTTTTGTTTGGCTGTAAATATTCCCCTTCAAAGTGCACATCCTCACATAAGCACTTAAACCACTGCAAATACTTAAGTCAGATGCTAGGTTTTGTCTGACACTTCACTTGGAGATGATGATAAATAGCAGGGAAACCAGCTTTCCACAATGTAAATAAATATAGAAACAAAGGAAAAAGTCTTAATAGTTTGAAAAGTTCTTTTGTTCTGGGCAACAGGTTATAAACAACACATACAGGCCATTTAAAGCTAAATGCTGCGACAACATCTATTGTCTTGCTGAATATCAGACTCCTCTCAAAAATTTGCAGTTTGGGAGGGCTGTTTCCTTTAGGAGAAGAGACTCCTGAGACTGTGAAGGAGGTAGATGAGGGAATTCATAATGGCAGGTGATGAGAGAAACACACTGAGGAAAATAGTCACAGACCTCTGGTAAGGTAGCATTTTCATTAAGGACTTTTTGGCACATTTTTGATGGAGCAGTGCTGCAGACCCCTGCACCTGCACAGACCTCAGGAGGTGGGGGTTTGGACCTGAAGCACGTGTCTCCTGCAGGACTACTGTGCAGTGATGTCCTGAAATTTGCTTTACTTTGACTTATGCTAAAGGCAATTATAACATAAAAACCATGCTCAGTTGAATCCTACTGGTTTTCTCCACAAAGGAAAAAATAAATTCTTATTAAAAGAGATAAAATTAAAAGCATAATTTTTCTCTGTTTTTGATAAAAGTTACTGTGATTTCACTGTACTGTCAAAGTATTTAGCAGTTCTGCTGCTGGTAACCTTGAAAGCACTGGCAAAAAGAAAGCTCTGTAGCAGCCCCAGTTTCAAAACTTATCGAGGCCACAGCCTCTTAGACTGATAACACAGCTGGCGTAACTGGTGTGAGTGTATTTTGAATTCCCAGTGTGGTTCATGCTTCCTAAGGAAAATGAATACCAAAGCAATTTAAGAAGGTAGTAGTTAAGGTAAGCTGTGCTGGGGGCTCTCTACAGAGTGAACAAAAGGTAATTTGATGGGAGCATTTCTCATGCAGTACAAGGAAATGTTGCAAGCTTGCCAGCAGTGTGAAATTATATCCAACTATTAGGTTTGATGAGGGTTGAGCTGGGAGTGTTAATGCGGTTCAATTGGCAGATGTCATATTTACTAAACTGGAGAATTGCATAATCGCAGCAGGAAGTGGAAGAACCCAAGAGATTACTTTCCATGGAGAAGTATGCAGAGAAGCCATGTTAAGTGTACGTGGATTTTGGTTTTGTTTGTCTTCTGACAAATGAGCATAAAACATTGCCCTGAGGTAATGTTTGTGAATGCTGAGTGCTGTGTCCCATCATGGAACACTTCCTCCTCTTATTTTTTTCCTCATCCAACTAATAAACATAGCTTCAATTAGCACTCCTTGCTGTCAGCATTGAGCAATCAGTTGTGCTAAGTGTCCTTGTAAATTCTGTGTTTGAAAGAGCTTGTGTAACATTTTCATCTCTCTCAACCAAGAGTCTGTGCGTAGGAGTGTTTCCAAGTTGGATTTGACCCAACCTTTTTCTCTTCTGAAACAGGCAAATGGACCAGGTTCTTAGACCAGATCCAGGGTCAGGCTTGTCACTTGAGTTTAACATACTGTTTCAAAAGTAGCAGATATCGTGACGGGATGATACATCAAGAGAAATGTAAGGATTAATGTGCATATAGATACAAGACACACTTCACAAGAGTGATGCACCTACTCTACTCAACAATGGTAAGATCCCAATAGGAACATTCTCTTCAGTTTCAAGTACTGCTCTTGAAGAAATAGGTGGTCTAATTGAGAAGTATCATATGAAGAAAAAAAGGAAAGAACACTGCTAGAGAGACTAAAACCAAGAGGTGACATGGCAACAGTCTTCAAGAGTGTAAACTGCTTCCCCAGAGAAGAAGGGAATAACTTGTCCTCAACAAGAAGTAATGACTTAAATTGCAGCAAGACAGACTACTAAATGTTAACACTAGGGGAGTAGATTATCTCTGAGTAGTCTTCATCACTGAAACAGGTTATATAAACATGTGTCTGAAATGTCATTACATCCAGAAAGGCAGCTGTTCCCGCCTTGGAGCAAATGGCTGGACAATGTGACCTTTCAAGGTCTCACTCAGCTACCTTGAATCCTTCAGTGTGGGTAGCTTTAAGTGCACAAGGGTTCACCTTGAACTCTACAGCAAGATAAAAAATAAGCATGAATTCAAGTGCTTTCTTAGCTCGAGGCCTCTGTTTCTCATTTGTCAATGATATATGTGGCTTTAATGTGATTTTAACATACAATTTCTGTGGCTGCAGACAAGGTAAAGGCATTTAAAATGTTGCTTTAGTTAAGTTGTTATGCCATGAAGTAAGGCTTTTAAAATCAGATTTGTTCTTACTTGGTTTAGAACTTTTATCTTTTATTATGAACACTACCTAGGTTCCATTACAACCAGAATTTATTTTTCTAAGGTATTCTCATAAAAAATTTTTGGGACTTTAGGCAGGCATCACTTTATTCGATTAAGTGAAAAATCCTTGGCATGAATAGGGAGGGTTCCACAAATGGAATATATAAACCTTTCCATTTAACCTGTCTCTGACAATGTTTCAAGTATATGTTGTTTCACAGTTGATGCTAGGAGCTCTGGTCCTTTTCTTTACAGATGTTATTGAACTGTGTCAAAGGGCTGCTTATGTTACAGGGATGCAATGCCATTGATAGCTTTACTGCAGTTTTCCTTAACTCCTGTAGTTAGTAAGGCAGATTCTGTTGGAAGTTTCATCTGCATTTAATTGCAGAATAGGATGCAGTGGTTATTCAATAATAAGCACTTTGAGTCATATTTATTTTTTTCTTCTATTGAAGAATTACTTTTCTTTTCCTTTGGTCATAATGTGATTCCTGTATTAAATGGGTAGTACTGCATCTGGGCTGAATAATTACAGCTTTTTTCTTCACCAGGGTTGTTGGTAGGCTGATTGTAAAAGGTGGGTGTCATCCATTGTAATGTTAATGTCTTCTGAAGGGTGAAGTGTTAAAGAGAAGGAAGTTCATCACTATGCAGGTTCTTATTTGATGAGTCAGCAGTTAAATAAAACGCCATTGGAAAATGTTATTGTGGCCTCCAAAGGCAATTGGGAACCAACGTGAGTCCTTATTAATATAGTTGCTTTGTTATATTCTCCAGCTGCATGTTTCAGCTTTCCAGTGTGGGTGTTTGTGACCCTCATTTTGAATTTGCAAGTCAGTCAGTATGTATTTGCAATTCAACCTCAGTCACCCTGAGATATAAACCCAAGGCCCTCTGCTAGGAATCCTTTTGTGGCAGGACTGGTTTCACAGTTCCTTGGCTCTTCTCTTCCATCCTTCATCTCCTCAGTGGCCTTCCTACCTGCTTCAGAGATTGCTTCCTCCTCACTTGCACTGTTTCAGTAGTTCATGTGGCCATGGTCTAGGTCAGATGGACCAGACTTGCTCTCATTAGTCAAGTAAGATTTAAAAAAGAGAGAGAGAGAGAAAGAGAGACAGAAAAGATTACTTTTGGAAGAGGTAGGGGAGGTGAAAATTATGAGGAGAATGAAGGAATGTAGTATTTTTAAACCTCTGAGAATTACAAATCCTCTTAAAACAATATAAAAAACTCTGGAAAAGTAGAATGCTTGACTTCTCTTTAATACTACCAGGTGTAAGATAGGCAACTTGGAAATTTGAAAATTACGTCAAAGTTGACATGCTTATGTCAGATATTTCAGCTAGGAAGTGTCAAAACAAGTAATTTTGAGTTTCTTATTTTGATGATGATAAAATGTCTCATTTCAGTGTTTTCATTTTGACTTTAAGATTAATATTATATTAGGATGTGTAAGCATAATTGGAAAATACTTTGTTTGGGAGTTTATGTATGTGTTTATATATATTTTTTTAATTTCATATCCTACTGCAAACACTGACTATTAATTTTAATCAGAACAAGATCAAAATTTTGCATTAGGACAGGAAATTAACTTTCCAGTAATTTCTAATTGAGACTTACCATTGTTGAGAATTTGGCTACATACTCTACAGTCAGTAGGAATAGACCATTTTATCTTATAGATACCTTACTTTTATTTGATGACAGGAAGTAGGGGAGTGGTTGAAACTAACTAGTTGCCTTGATCATCCAGTTAGTTTTGATTTTTTACTTTATAGCATATTTCTCATTCAGGTTGCTTCTCGGTTAATATGATATTCATGAGGCAACTAAATTAAAAGGGAGCACATTTTCCAGATTGTAGCCACTGTAAAGAGAATAGATTTATGGTTTATTTGCAGTGAAGGCATTTATGGACTAGAAGCTTAGCATTTGGTGTATAGCAGAAACCTGACCTCAATATCAACACAATTTATTACTGGTTCTTATTTAAACATATATATATACTGATCTAAGTTGTAGTCTCAAAACAAAGAAAACTGATAGGATGAATCACCATTATAGATTATCACCCATTCTGTTTTCAATTTACTTTTTATTACATTTGTTATAAATTTTTTTTAAAAGAGCTTTTATGAATAAAATATAGGTATTGCAATGCTTTTTAGTTGTCTTGCATAATTTACATAATAAATAATTGAAAGATATAGCTGTACATTGTAGAACTACATGGCTTTTTGTGTTTGCATTCAACCACAGAAAATCAAAGGAATCTTTCCCCTTTAAACATCAAGCTAAGCAAAAACGTAATTGCTTCCAGTTTTGCTAATGTTAATATATTTACCCATCCCAAACCTTCTTATTTCACTTCTAATAGCTCTTCCTCATGACAATCTTTAGCCATGTGGTAAAATAGCAGCAGTCACAAATATGATGTCCCTCAGAAGATAACTAGTGCATTGACCACAGTTTAACGTTTCTGTAATACCAAAAAAAAAAAAAGTACTACTCTGTTTGAAAGCTTGTCTGTCTTTATCTGTTGACTTTTTCATCCTCTGTTTTCTTTCATGCACAATTGTGTGAACATTTATTGCAGGGTTGGCAATACTGGTTTTGTTTCAATTCAGAATCATTTTCTAGAATAGCATAAATGACCTGCAAAATGGCTCTTACTATAGGAAGTTTGAATGGAGAACAGAAACTACCATTATCTTTTCTCACCCTCTTGAGATAGCCATGTATACATCCAGAAAAGGGGCCTAGTTTTTAAAAGGAGGCAAGTTTATATTCTGCCTCAGCTGAGATGCCTGAGGACTGGTAGTTCAGCCTCACCAAGGTCAAACTTTGTACTTAACTGAGGTTTTGGGTTTTGTTGGTTGTTTGTTTCCTGGATATAAATTTGTGTTATTTCAGCTCTTTGAACTAATTTTAATCCTTTAATGTTGTGTCTTAATGCAACTTTGCATTCAACCTGTGTTCCTAACTTTGTTTAGGTATGCTCTGAAGTTCAACCTCAGACTGATTCCCATCACTTTTCCACATAAAATTTGTGTGCTTTACTTCTCCATTGCTGTTTGCAGGCCACATTTGTCTTACACCCTTCACAATTATTCCCATAATCATCATAGTTGTGTGCTTTATTAGTATTCTTGGAAGATATTGTAGAATAGATAATTGAAATTTGACACATACAAAGGTGGGTTTTTTAAAAAAGTGATTACTTTGCTGAAGTTAAAACCATGTTATTCATATCTCAGAGTGTGAGTTGCTTTTTTTGTGCAACAGGCCTGGTATCTTTCCAGTTTCTCATTGCTTCACCAAATTCAGGGATGTAATTTCTCCCTTCATTCTCATTCTTGGATTCCCTAATCTAAGTTTTTAAATCCCGGTCAAATTTGATCAAATACCCTGTGTCTATCTGAAAAAAAAAAACCCAGATTAGAGTTAACTAAGGGCTTAAATTGGGACTGCTGTAGATTTTGCCATTTCTGATGTTCCTCTCCTCACTCAGGCTTGCAAGAAGAGAAGAATGTGTCTCTCAGCTGTTTATACAGCAGATCTCAAACTGCCACATTTATAGCCTAACGTAACAAGTTTCTTTCCTAAACACAAGTGTGTCTGAAGTAAAGACAAATACTGGGTCAAATTTCTGCTAGTTGGCACTTTGACAATTTGGAAGGATTATGTCCAATCTTTTTGGTTTTGCCATTGAGTTTTTGTAGAAAAGAAAACAATGGTGTTTCACAAGCTGTAAAATTATTTTTCCTATAATTAAACTTTGAGAATAATAATCCAGATTCAATAATTGCTTGTCAGAAGATTTCCAAAGTAATCGGTATGCAGCACTAAATTATTGGACTGTTTAAAATGTTTATCATCCTCAGAAAATGAGCATTTTAAGAGGTATAATGCTATTATTTTACTACACAAATATGATATCAGCTTTTACTAGGAGTGTATCTTCATGAACTTTTAAGCAGAAAGATTATTGTCAAATGCTGTATAGCACATGTATTTATACAGAGTCCACATACAATGCTGTGCCTCAGATGCTATAAATCATGCTGAAGTTTCCTGTAGAGTGAGTATCTGGCTGAAAACAGAACTGATAGATCTTCTAATACAATCAGTGCCTTTCAGCGTCTGCTGTTTTATCACCAACAGTTTTTTGTTTGTTCTGCAGAAATAGTGATAGGTTTTAAAAATAATATTAGATTTTTAAAAGCTGTTATTCTTAGCTTATGAAGTACATGAGTTGTTCTCTCCCTCACCTTTTAATTTGAAAAAGAATTTAGATTATCTTTTCTGGACTAAAAAGCCATTGGGGCTGGGGGGAAACTCACCAAAAAAACCCCAACACCAAACAACTAAACCCCCCAAAAAACCAACCCAAAACAACACAACAGACCAACAACAACCACAAAAATCCAAACCAGACTTTATGCTTTGGAATATTTGGGCTTGCACCCCTAGGTTCCAGTTAAGGAAAACTTCTTACTTAGTACTGCACTTACATTGCTACTGTCAAGTAAACATTTATGCAAGTAGTGTTCTACAGATGAGTGGACTGAAAAAGTTATAGATGTTTAAGATTTCTCTCTGATATTGGAGATTGAAATTTAGTTGGTCCACAAGTCCTAGGCCATTTGCAACAATGGCAGTTGCAGCATTGTTGCAGATCCTGAAAAAGTTTCTGAAGAGAAGGACCTTTCAGCCTGCAATAAAAATGGACTGCCACCTCCCCATATCGTTGTAGTGGATAACAGCAGAGGACTATAGAGTCTAATTGACCCCTTGGTGCATCCATGTTACATTCCCCTTTAAGAGCTGGGCATTGGGATTTTATTTTATTGATTTTTTTTTTTTAATGATGATGTACAAGACACATTTAGGAGATGCACGAACTAAATACTTGCTTAGATTTTATGATCTGCCTCCACGGGTCTGAAATGTGGCCTGAGCTTGAGAGGCAATATGCACATACAGCTCACATCAAATTTAAGTGTAAACACTTATTACATGCTGCTTCTTGAATGTAAATGTATGGTTTCTTGTTCTACTCTACACAAAGAGAATTGCTGTTAGCTTCCAGGGATGACCCAGAGATGTTAATGAATCACACTTTTTTTTCCCCAGGCAAGCATAGATAATAATCTGAAGGTGATATCTTCAGAATAGGAATTTATGTCCAGCTTTATTTGCAGAAGTTTGCTGTAATTAGTGTAGGCTGTAAAATAAACCCAATTCTTTTCTTTTTAGCCTTGACCGTCACATGCCTCTATTTGAATTTCACTGGTTTGTGCCTATTCTACTGCTTTATGGCACAGGTTAGTGCATATCAAGTCACCATTCTTTGAAATTTAAAAGCTCTGTGGCCAGGGATATTGTTCAGTGTTTGGTTATGTCTTGCACTGACACTACAATGTTTTATTCATCATCATAAATTTACTGCACTTTCAACTTCATCTCTCTAATTATCTGGGAGTTTTTGAGACTGATGCTGGTAGAGTTTTAGAGCCAGTCAGTTGGTCTCTTTTTCCAATAATCTATTATTTGGAGGTCTGGGGAAATTTTTTTGACTTTTAAGTAGAATTCAAATCCATTTGGAAGGTTTTCATAGTACAGGAAAAGGCCAAGAGAGGAAAGATATAAATTCATTATAAGAAAAATAGTTGCTAGCCTTGAAAGTCTCAAGTTTACACAGCACTTAAAAATGCTGAAGTGTATGCTTGAAGAGAGGTGTATATGTGAAGTCTTCGATGAACTGGAAGTTGTTGCTAAAATGTTCATAGGGCCCCTTATATCTAGAATTTAATTTAGGAAAAAAGAGGTTAAATTCTGCCTTCACATGCTTGAACACAGCCACAATTTATTCTTATAAGAGCAGTTTGGTCCAGCTTGAGAGGAGTCTTTAGCCCACAAAACCTTCCCTCTAATTCTGTACTGTACTCAGCAACCTTAGTGTATGCGAAATATTGCAGTGTGGGATCTTTGGTCACAGTGCAGCTAGACACCACTTTCCCATGGGCTGTAAGCATGGCTTGTACACTCCTAGGATGAGAACAAATGGGAATGATTTTTACCTTAGTACTGAAAACATAATGCATTTCCCTAAGTTGTTCATTATACTCTTGTAATGTGTTTGGGATTTGGAGGCTGGAAGGTTCTGGCTGCCTGTTGCTGATGTTTATATTTTTATTATCTACTCATAATTTATTAAAATGTAATTTTCTTAATTGAACAGGTAAAGGAAGTGTATTGGTTTTAGAGTGCTTGAGGCTCTTCAAATGGGAAAAAGAGGAGCAACTAGTCCAGAGTCCGTGCGTTGACTGTGAGAGCTATCAGAACATTTGCTGGACATGAATGAAAGGCCTGATTCAGTTCACCCTGTACATTTCAGCAGCTACATTAATTCTATGGGTCTATTCTGCCTAGAAGTCTAGAAGAAAGAGATCAAAACAACCATGTTGATTACTAGAAAATAGATTACTTTGAGGACAAATATTCTGCTCCTATAACTTAAATCTGTAGGGAGCCAGAAAGCAGAGATAAGACAGGATATATTCAGAAGCTTTTTTTTAAACAGTGTCCTTTTAGGGGAAAATACTGTATTTTCTCTTCTAATTCAGTTTCTTTTTCAGTCTATAAAAAGACACCAAAGATAATTTTTTGTCGTTTTGTACTCCTAAAAATCACAAAAAGGAGGAACTGCCTGTTGCACAGTTTAAGGAATGTCAGAAACTTAATTATATAGGACAGGTAAATTGGAAAAGTAGGTTCCCAACTTGTATCTCCCTGCCAGGTGAGTGCTCTTATCAATGGATGCCTTGTAAAAAATATCTGAGGAATGAAAAAACTTCTGTCTGTCTCTCTGCTGAGCCATGCTTCTAGGCATTCAGGAGCAATCCTTCCTTTTTAATTCCTGAACATCTGGTTTAGCAAGGCATTGCAGGATGAGGGGATGACAGGGCAGGAAGGCAGAGTGGGGCCCTTTTGGTCCTAGCACATCTTCAAAGATCCTCTTCTTTATACACTCCTATAAGCATGCTATTCTGAGGGGGAAAGAGGAAAAAGATGAATAATGATGATAAAGATAAGTACAGGCTGAGTTTATTTGGCCCTGTGGTAATTTTCTGTATATTTACAGCTGTACTGTGGCAATAGTGGTTTAAATTGTAGCTTCACATAGTATCCTCTGACCATCATTGTGGTACTGCAAAACACAGCAGAAAGCACTAAGATATAACCCAAAATAGTGTCTTCATTATAAACGGGATGTTGAACATAAATGTGTTCTGCTCTCACTGAGCATCCCTTTGCAATTGTGGGCTGTATTTCCTTGACTTTTTAACTCACATGGTAGATCATTTATCTTTGTTTGCCAAGGAAAATTGCTCCAGTCTTCATCTTTCCCAGGAATCCTAAAGCATGTTTCTGGTTCAGAGATGCCCATCCCCCTCAGCTTACTCTTTATCAGTAAGAAGGCATCTCTGCTCTTATTCACTTGGGGATTTTGATACCCACCTGCCAAGGTATTAGTAGGAAGTTTATTGAGCTATAACTTTTTCTGCTGTTCATATTTATCCAGCCAAATGGCATTTGAAGAATAATAGCCATCATTCTACAAACACACTGAGAAATCTCATGTGAATGTCATGATTTAAAGTCATGTCATGTGTTTTTTCTCCCTCCCATCCCCCTTGATATGTATGTTGTAATATATTTTCCTTAGCATTTGTGGATTTAGAATGCATGGCTCTGAATTTTGAAATAAGCATTTATAAGCTTTTCTATAGGTTTCATCATCATCATATATTAAAATACTTTGTAAAGACTGATGGATTTAGCCACAAAACTGCCATGTCTAATAACTGCTATTATTTATTTTCATTTTACCAACAGAGCATTGGAGTATTGAATAACTTGCCAAGATCACACACAGCAAATTTGGTGTAGGCACAGTAAAAAAAAAATCACAGTTCTAATTAGTGTTTTCATGTTTAACCTTCAGAGCAGACAATGTGTATACTTCATAATGATGGAACTACAGACTTAAGATTGAATATCTAAGAACTTCTCACTAAACCAGAAGCTGATAGCTTCTTTACAATTTCTGTCAGAACTCCACTATCCTGCCAACAGCTCTTTAACTTCCATTTAAATATTTGGCAATCCAAGGCTGGGTTTTTCCTCTCTGTTGCTGCAAGATGCCATTTGAGCTTACTGCTGAGAACAACTGCAGTCTCTTAGAGTAATTAGGGAATCTGTTTTGCTTCCATGGATATACTAGTATATACATTACAAAAGAAAACCAAACCAAGCCTCAAACCCAAAAAACATCCAAAAACCTCTCTGTGAAGCTAATAACTTACTTAGGAATTGTATTTCTTTGTCATTGTAGATTTTTTTTAAAAAACCTTCCCTCAGTTCTGTTCTCATCTTTCTCACCTTTTTAACTTTTAATTTTTCCTTCAATGCTATGAAAAAGAAGTTATGTGAGACCAAAGGAACAGGCAGAGATCTGCACTGTCTTGGAACAAAAAATAGTCAGACAAGTGGA
Organism: Eurypyga helias; assembly: GCF_000690775.1. NCBI lineage: Eukaryota > Metazoa > Chordata > Aves > Eurypygiformes > Eurypygidae > Eurypyga > Eurypyga helias. The sequence continues at coordinate 23,146 of NW_010255798.1, read as the reverse complement.
GGCCTAGAAGAGTCTAGGCTTATGTTCAGCATGTTTTGTGTCTATGTGAAGGGGATAAGGAAGGACACAGAAATCTCCTTAGAAGAGGATGAACCTGGAGAAACGCCAGAGCCCAAGGATGGTTATGTTACTAAGACATGTTTTCAAGTGCTCCCTCAGGATGCATTTCACTAAGAGCACATAACTACACATGAAATGTAGCTGATCTTTCACAGAAGTACACTACATAGTCACAGGTAGCAAACAACTGATTTTGTGTTATGACTGAGTTCAGCTTTGTGACCTACCAACACTGGAGGTACTCCAAAATATAAGGTCTGGTGCTAGAAGAACCCCATAACCTATACGATGTGGAGCCCAACACAGCAATTTTTTGGATTCTTTCCTTGATCTGAAAATTGTGTAGCCTAGAAATAAATATATAAACCATTCATCAGCACAGTTTACCTTGAAAAAGATGCCAAGTTGCTGAAGAGTTGTTCCCAAAGAAATGATGACCAAGAAAAGGCAGCCAAATATGAACTGTTAATTTTCTTGTGCAATATATGCAACTGAGCATTTCATCTAATTTATAGGACTTGTGCAATATAAAATTAATGACCTGTACAATTTATTTTTAGGTCTGCTATAAATTAAATGCATCAGCTGGATGTTTTTCTTTTCTCTAAAGAACAATTATCTGGTTTGGAAATTTAATTAAGTCATCAAGTAAAATTATTGTCTCAGTTCTGAAAGATATACAATTGTCAATATTTAGAGCAGATTTATAGGGGAAAATACATTAAAAGTTTTGTAATCCTTTGCTTAATAATTTCCATGAAACACGTGCTCCATTTAGCTTGGAATGTCTGTCTAGCTTTACAATAACCACACTACATTTGGAGCCCTCTCAGCAAAACTGAAAACATGAGAATTTATTTATTAAGATGAAATTAACTTACAGTTATACCATGCAGTTCTGTGACTGTTACTGTACAGTTTTGTAATTACTGCACCTTGAGCATTTAGCCCTGATATCAGTGCCCAAAATCTCCTTAAGCACTTCCAGGTGTTCAGTATACAAGGTTATATTTTACATTGAGTTTGGGAAAGTTTATTCTCTATTCACTTTAAATAATACCATGTAATGTGAAGATTTTACAGTTTAGTGAGCCTTTCACTTGGGAGCAAATTGAATTCCAGACATTTAGTCCTTGAAATCAAAATAGATAGAAAAGATAATAGTCAGTCTTGGGACACAATCACTTCTGATTAGTAGTCCCATGTACTCAGAGGGCATTTGAATATGTGTTTCTTGAAGAACATTTCCCATCAATTCTTGAAAAGCTCAGCTCTGCAGCTCTGGCTGGTCTGGGGAGCACTGAGCAGTGTGTACAAGGTGCTGCCGGGTCTTATGATCCTGGTTGTCTTTGTTTTTTCTGCTGCTAAATATGGGGAAATGTAAAAAATCACAACTTTTTGAAAGAATGCAAAATAAACTGGAAATATTTATAAGGTGTGGGACATTGTGGATTTATATGGTGATAATATTTCTGACCCTATTTTGACTGGTGCCCAGTTGCAAGTCATTTTTTTCATCAGTGTGTAAGCTCTTATATAAATGTACAGACAGAAAGGATGTGTGTAGAAGGTACATGTATATATGCTTGTGTGTATATATAGACATTTAAAGACAAGGGCCCATATTCATTATAGAGCAAATTTTCTTTATCTTCATTCTTGATCTGCCTACTTCTACATTGTTTTTCATGGTCTCTATAATAAGGATGTTATTTTGGACACTCGCTGTATTTTCTTCCCAGAGGTATCATTGCTTTAACTCTTCTAATAGTGTATTCCACTCTCAAATTTTGGTTTCATTTATTGATACAGTGGGGTGTATTCAGGAAAGCATAAGCCTATTTATCCTAGCTTAATTATTGTTTTCAGTATTTTATATTTTTTTTTTATATTCAGTACAAATCAGAAGGTTAAATCAATAGATGGCTGCAAGCAGCATCTAGTAATTATCTTTTCTTGAAGTTTACTTTTACTTTTCAACTATTCACTTCTATTAGTACCTCATACTGTTTCTAATAGTACCTCACAGTTTATTCAAATAAAATGACTACATGAAGTTATAAGGGTTCTTCTGATAACTTTGGGGTTTTTTTTTTGCTAGTCCTTATACAACCACCTTTGCATGTTGATCACCATTGTGCACTGCTATACTTACAGATGTTAGTCTAAATTTGTTTTCCTTATCTGGCAAAAATCCCAGTGGCTCCAGTAACAATTTGCCTATTCAGGCTTATAGCTGTCCCTGATGGAGCAGTCCGGGTCCAGCTCCTCACAATGGCTGTCTGGAGCCCAAGAAGAAGAAGTTGTGTGAGGCTCAAGGAGCTCGTCATGCAAGGAGGAAGAAAGGTCCACAGTGCGGTCTGGACAATTGACTTGTGACACAGCTCTTGAGAGGCTGGTGACTTCTCCCCAAGTCTTACAGCTGTGGCACAATAATGCAGGTCCTTCAAATGTTGTTAGCATCAGGGGCTAAAATCCGTGTTTAAACAAAGGCTGAATCATGTGGTATTGAGGCTGTAGTTGTGTTTTATGGCTTCAAAACTCTCCATGCACTGCAGGATTGAGTTTCAAGGGAGAAAATCCCATACTTGCTTACACATCTAATTGGTTTCTCTATAGCAGGTGGATACTTTTTGTGTTGGGCATGAGTTATATGCTTAGCATATAAAAGCAAATAGCAAGAATAAGCTTAAATTAAAACAAGATGATTTGAGTTTACTGCTCTTAAAGTACTGTTCTCCTATTTGGTGAAGGAGGAACTGAAGAGACTGGGAACGCCTAATGACTTTTCATAAATAGACTGCATTGGCAGATATGTCTATGTAATTTCCTGCTCTTGAGAGTTTTATGACCTCTTCAGTCCTGAGTCTGTCTTTTACTGCAGTCCTCCATCTGCTGAAGAGAATGAATCTTGCAAGAAATAGTTGGAAGAAGCAAAACAGCTTTGTTGCTCTCCCTTAGCAAACTATTACCAGCTTCCTCAGGATTCTTCATTAGGACACCTGAAGTGATGCATTTTTGAAGAGGGTTTAATTATAGGTCTAGTGAAATGTGAATAAAGAAGGGACTCAGCAGGCCCACAGAGGTTAAAGCAAATCATACAAAGCCCTTTGTTGAAAGAGGAGCCTTTTTAAACATCGGTACTCAAAAAGATCTCTCATAAGCTTATCCAACAGTTTTAGCAAAGAGATTCCCTGCCCTCTTTACCCTATAATGATAATACAAATCAAAAACATTCTCAGCTGAATATCAGTCCAGGTTCAGTCTATATTTTAATAGGAGGGGGTTGTTTGTTTTGCAGATGGTTTTGTAAGAAACAAATTTTTTCTACTTTTTTTTTTTTAAGGCTTAACTAAATCGGGAAAATGTATTCATTCAAGAAAAAAGGCACTTTCACCTTTTCACCCTTTGATTTTAAGTGTTTCACTAGGAAAAGAAATCTGCTTTTCTATTTGGTAATACATGACATTTTGTCATGTATCTCATTTTTCAGAATGAGAAAAACAGTGGTGCAGGCAATTATACTCTTGGGCTTTACAACACATTTTGAAACAATAATTTTAGAATTTCAATTATATACTGACATAATGATTTACCACTGAATTTTTCTAAGATCTAGGTGATGGAATTTTTGAAAAAGGGAAGATTATTATTTTACTCTTCAGTGAAAGGAGTTTGTGGTGTGTCTTATTTTACTTTTGTTCCCAAGGGCATTTTGTATGGTATCACATGGAATTTGTTAGTTCAGCTAGGGAAAATCATTACTAACAAAAGAATTGTAATGGACATGACAAGACTGTGAAAGAGAAAGTAGGAGTAGCTTCCCTCCAAGCAAATAGGAATTCTCATAAATTGGCTTTGGGATTGGTCTTTTTTAGTATTTCCATAATAAATCTGTAATAAAAAGTGGGAGTATGCTAGTAAATTCTGATGTTGTACTGATGATTCCTTTTAACTTGTATCAGAGAAGGACTAGAAAATCATGTAAAAAATAATTAGGACATGGTGGAATATGAAAAAGGCATGAAATAATACAAAGTTAAAATTCACACACTTGGTGATTGGTAGCCAAAATTTCTGCTTCTAAGCTGAAAAAAACTTACCATCTGCCTCCTTAATGCACAAAGACTGGACCTTAAAAATGTGTAACGTGGAAAAGCTAATGTTCTTCTACAAGATATGAGAACCAGCTTTTTCAGCAGTGAGAAGGAAGTGCTGATATAACTGAGCATAAAATACTGCATAAAGTTCTGATCATTCATTTGCAATAAAAATTCATTCAAATTGCAACAGGTGCAGATGAAGCCTATTTGGGATGAAAAGGGACAATTTAGCTTCTGTGAGAGGATAAATTTCTTTAGTCTCACAAAATGAAGTCTAGAAGAAGATGTAATAGCTTTCTATAAATACATTTAGGGAGAAAAAACAGAATATTTGAGGTAAAAGAGTTATACATTCGTCATGAATAAATTTACGCTGTAAATACAAAGATCACTAACCAATAAAGCAGTGAGGTTCTGAATGTGCTTCACTTTCAAAGTCAAACATTTATGCAACATTACATAGTAGATGCACGTGGCTGTAGGGTGCTGGAGTTTTAACTCCAGTATAACTGCTGCCTAACTTAAACTGCTCCTTTCAGGTCCTGTTGTGGAATACCGGGGAGAAAAGTGTTTTGTCCATCTCAGGAGGTGATGAATGAGCTCTCCAACACTGCTCAGTCAATCTTCCACAGATAAACACCTGCAGGAGCAGTGCAACTGAAGGGTGTTGTCCAAAGTCTGTGGTTGTAGATGTAAGAGAAGTAGACATTTCACAGGCAATCCACTTTTTTTGGCATGTTCTGGCCTTGTAATTCCCTTTCTGCCATGATCCAAAAAGACATTTATATCACACATGCTAGATTCCAAAATGAATGTCACAGCTTCTGCTGCCTGGAGAGCATCCCAATGGGGTTTTGTCCAGGAGTCTCCGTTTGCAGTGCCACCAGCAGCGCTGCCTGCGGTCATTGGTTGTATCATAGCAGTTTCTGCTCCTGCCGTTCCAGTGATAGTGGTTTCTTTGTGTCACAGTTGTGTGTCTAGCCTGCTGGCTTCTGTACACCCCTATGGCATGGCTGTTTAGCTATGGCTTTCACTCTAGGTTTTTGTATAGTGGTACTGTGGTAAGTACTTACACGACCCTCTTGTACTCTTTTGCAGTCTGTCCAAATGTTGCAGCATGGTTTTAAATACTGAGACAATGGCTGGTCATTGGTTTTTAAAACCACTGTGGCCCCTGTGTAATGGAGGATTGAAAATGAGGCATCACACCACTGTGTCTGAGCCCTTCAAACATTCCCCTGAAGGGACATAGGTCTGTCACACACATCAGACACCTCATTCCCTAGTCCTGTAATTAAGTTATGTTCAAGTGCTGTGTTTAGATCATGTTGGCTCCTGAAGGTGAAATAATTTCATTTATGTGACTAATGTATGTGTCATTACAACGTTGGTGTGATAACGATTTGTAAAATTGTATTACTATGTATTGGGCTTTTAACTAGCAAAAGGAATTTAAATCTAAGCCAGAAATTTAACATATTTCTAAAAAATCTAGGGATATTTAAAGAAAAAAAAAAGAACAAGGTGAGGTGTGTGCTCCTTCACGCACAAAGACAGATCTATCTCCAAAGAAAGGGAAGGATGGCTAAGAGACCTTTGTGCCCTGTCCCATCAACAATTGCACAAATATCTGCATCATGTGAAGAAAAGCTCCAGGTCCACCTCTGCCTTCAGGACTCCCAGAAAAGGCATGTGATGCAGAAATTGTTTGAAATATTTGTGATTTAGGAACTGATTTTTGGTAGTACCTTATTTAAAATAAATAATTTTTTTTTTTACTGCATATCAAAAATGTATCAGGTAATGGGAATACCTGAGAACCCAAACTTCCATTCCATGTTAGTTTAATACTGAATTCTTTCTTTTGCTTCTGATTCAGTCTTTTTCTTTGGTTTGCTGAAGCACTGATTACATGTACAGTATCATATCCCATGTCATTATTAACATCCAAACACTGATTAAAGAGCAGCAGATGTCAGAAGAACATTATAGTAATAAGGACATGAATGTAGCAGCCAAATTTTGCTCTGATTGGAAATCTCCTCTTTATGAAGAGCAAGTGTGGCAGTGTTTTGCCTGACACCAGTTTACTATGTTCTGCAAAGTGATTTTTATCAGTGTAATTGGAGAAAATAAGACTGTGAAATTTTAGATTTTCTTTGGTGATGTTGGAATATATATTTCCTACTCCAGTGTATAGACTGAACAAGAAATAGATTCACTCTGATACAGCATGCAGGATTTTTCAGTACTGGTTATACCATTCCAGACTTGTACACCTGCCTTCATGGATAAGGTTTACCATGCAACTGACCCCGTAATCAGATGCCACAAGTCAAGAAATCATGGGATTTGTTAAGAAACAATAGTATTGAAAACTTTTTGTTTCTTCTTTAGTTTCTGAGTTGTGCAGACTAATGTGTTTTTTCTTCTTTAGAAGCCAAAGCGTAAAACCCACATTCTTTATTGAGTGGCAGGACTTTTGTAATTGACCTTTTAGAAAATGAAGTATGTGAGAGCTAATGGCACTTATCTGTGAGAACCTGGTAGTATATTAAGCCTATTTAATTTCTAGCCATTATTTGGCCACCTTTGCCCACTGGGTCTTAGATACTCTGAGTAGTTTGCATTGCTTCCCTATGTGAAGGTCTCTCCACACACTTGTTAGCCCATAAATTGGACTGTGCCAGCTTGCATTGCCGTACCTTAGGCTGATAATCATTTCTCTAAACTTTCCTCACTGGTGTTACACCTTGCTGCAGAGACAGATGGTTTTGTATCCGTGTATGATGTATGGTGTGCATTGTCTAGCTTGGAACTGAAGAATGGCTAACTTCTCTCATTTTGGAAAAAATTGCATCAGCCTCTGTGGCTGTAAGCCTTGGATGATGGAATTTTCACACAGTTGGCATTTAACTTCAATGACTGCATTGGTTATATGCAGCTCTAAATGGCAAATGATGCAAATAGATCTCTGTCCCTGTTGTCCTCTGAACCTAACTTCAGAGCAACAGTGTCATGGTTGAGGCCCAGCCAGCAAATAAGCACCACATGGCTGCTTGCTCACTCCTCCCCTCAGTAGGGTGAGGAGGAGAAAATATAACAAAAATGGGTCAAGACAAAGAGAGATCATTCAACAGTTACCATCATGAGCAATATAGTCTTGACTTGGGGAAAAAAAACGCAATTTAATTAGTTATCAATCAAATTAGAGTAGGATAATGTGAAATAAAACCAGATCTTAAAAATACCCCATGCTTCCCTTCTTCTGGGCTCAGCTTTGCTCCCCATTTCTCTACTTCATCCCTTTGAGTGGCACAGGTGAATGGGGGATGGGTGTTTCCCAGTCTGTTCATGTGCTCCAGTGTGGGATCCTTCCCAAGGGAGACAGTACTCCATAAACTTCTCCAGTGTGAGTCCTTCCCAGGAGCTGCAGTTTTCTTCTCTAACTGCTCCAGCATAGGTCCCTTCCACAGGGTGCACTCCTTCAGAAGCAGCCTGCTCCAGCGCCACAGCTTTCGTTCCTTCAGGAACAGCCTGCGCCAGCCTGGGCATCCCACAGAGTCACGGGCTCTTCAGGCCCATCCCCCTGCTCCAGTGTGCGGCCCTCCCCAGGCTGCAGGGGGGTCTCTGCTCCCCCATGACCCCCCATGGCTGCAGGGGCACAGCCTGCCCTGTCACCACCGGCTGAAGAGGAACCTCTGCTCTGGCCACCTCCTCCCGCCTTTCTACACTGACCTGGGGGTCTGCCTGGTTGTCTCTTTCACATCCCACTCCTCTCTCCACTGCAGGTTTTCCAGCAGTTTTTTCCCCCCTCTTAAATACGTTATCCCAGATATGTTACCATTGCCACTGACTGGTTCAGCCTTGGTCAGCAGTGGGTCTGATTTGGAGCTGGGGAGACATCCAGCAGCTTTTTACAGGAGCCATTCCTGTAAGCCCCTCCACTGCTACCAAAACCCCACCACACAAACTCAACACACAAAGTTCATTAGGTGGTGAGGGACCTTTGAAAGCAAGCACAACTTCAAGATTAGCACTCAACTATTTGCTAATATCTGGAATAGGAATACAGAGTGGGGTGTACTCCTCATATGAAGCATATGAGGCTTTTCTAATATTTTAATTTTGCACTGGATGTCTTTGAGAACTGGTTGCATGGCTGAGAAGATCACAGATTTAATTTCGAGACTGACCCTGGGAAGCAAAAAGCCACAGATTGTGGCTGTTAATAACATGGCACTGCTGACATCTGGGGCATTTATATGTCATGTGCCTCTTATCCAGTGTTTCCTTTAGAAAACCTGCTTGAGTTTGATCTCAAAAACTGTGTTTAGGTCCTGAAAACTGCAGATATTGCAGAGCTCTGCTACATTATGTGAAGATTCTGAACAGCCCTTTCAAAAGGGAATTAGGATTTCTTAAAATGTGAGGGTTTTCTCAGGTATACGTTTTATATCGTAAAGTTGATTTGCATGTGTGCATGTCCAAGTATTCATGCATAGTTTTCCCAAAAGATTGTTTATACATTTTATTTTGTTCCATTTTCTTTATTTACACCTCAGTCACTGTAACCTTTATGTCACTGTGCTGTATCTTCTTGTCTGATGGATTTTGTTTTAGGTAACCTGGGGATCAGTGATCAAGAAAATCAGCACTGTGATTCTAAGGCTTCAATTATCTCCTGGGGCTCTGCTTTTGGAAGCATACTTTCACAGTTTCTGACTTCATGAGAAGATTCTGATTGACTAATAGCCTTGAATTCAATTAGGAAACATGTGCTTTTTATGAGCAAAATATGGAGAAGGTGGTATTTTCCCATAAGCAACCCATTTAATTTTCTTGCAGTCTATCTTCACGTTGCACGTGTGCTGCTCCTGTTGTCATTCATTAATTTTCCTTTTGAGGTGCTTGTTTAGTCATTATTTTCTGCCAAGTCCTGAAGAATGTATTTATATAGGGGCTTTTTTCAACTCCTCCTTTTTTTGAATTAATTACAAATTGAATCATTTGCTATCTGCTTGTCTGTGTTCCAAGCCAATGATAGCTGGATGTGCATTTGACTGTGTCAATTATTATTTTATCTATTTCAATTCCTTGAGTAATCATAGTTTGACAAGTGCTGTCCATTCTTCTGCATCTCAAAGACTGCACATTCGGAGAAGGGAAATTACAGAGAAAACATGCACCACATCTGACTGTGCTATGTGGCTATCCATTTAAGAGCCAGTATGGCTTCTTTCCTTTAGCATTCTGTTATAATAGACTTTTAGTTAACCTGCTGAAATGAGTCTCTATAAATAAAGTAGATTAGGAAAATGGGTGCAAATGACAGTGTAACGTGTTAGTTGTTTGGTAATTGTGATTAAACTATGGCTACTTCTGTAGCACTGGCATAGAATTGGAAGTATTTTCTTTTTTGTTTTGAAAAGTCTTTAGAGCTGGTGGATGACAGTGAAATGAGAGAAGCAGAAACCTGTATGGTTACAAAACTCTGAGTATAATGCAGTGAACCTTGATAGCTCTCCCTAACATGTAGGGCTGCCATGTGGTATTTGCCTGTCTGCATGCCTGTTCTATGACTGGTCTCTTCACTAAGGCTCCCAACAAACAGAGCAATTAGGAGTGTAGAGCATGGTTTTGGTCTTATCTTTGGAAATGTTTAAAAATGTCACAACAATGGGATTTTGGTATCTAAATACCTTTCAGATTCTAGGTCTTTCTCATTTTTTTGCAATACATGTGTGTACAGAGAAGTTAATCAAGAGAGACAGTGTTGAGTACTTTGGTCCCAGTCCAACATAACCTTAAAACCTGTACTCAATTATCAAGCTCTTGGGTAATCCCATTGAAATACCTGTGTGGATCCTTGGCTGGAACAGAACAGACTTGGCATCCTTTAGCCTGGTATTGTAGAGAACTACTTGTCTAGCCAGAAATTGCTCATCACAAGTCCAAAAATAGGACGGTGATTGCCAACTATTCTGGTGTCCTTTAGGTCACTGAATAGTTACTGGACAGTAATGATATTTTATATCTGATGGCCCAGAAGTAAAGGTTATGTCACCATTACTAAACTGTCTCTCTAGTGGGGAGGCATTGAGCACTCACTGGTGTGTGCTGATTAGCTTTTGGGGTCAGTGGCTGGTAAGTCCTTTCAGACTCATTGCGATGTTGGCAGTTCAGGCTCTTTTATATAAAACAGCGTTGTGCCTCTCCTAAAAATGCGCTAACGGGAAGCTATTGATTTCACAGCCTGTTCGCTTTACTGAGCCTGATGGTAGATGAACAGAAGGAATGCACTAGGTAAACATAATCCAAGATCTCAGTAAGCATTTCACATAGCCTAGTGAACAGCAGATATTATGCTCTGCCCATTCTGGATACAGCATGTTGTCTGTTTACATGCTGTAGGTGCCAAAACTTTGGCATCCTGTCACTCTTGTACAGATTACTTTACTTGTAAAGCTGAGCTATAGTTTATTATGTTTTAATTTTCTTGTGCCATGCTGCTGGGATTTCTCTCTTTTCTATCTTGAGTCACAGAACAGCAGTGGAGAGTGAACTCTATGTTTTGGTATGCCTGCTGCTGTCTGGAAAAGGGTCTTGATTGTTGTTGCACATAAATAAGTAAAGGAGGGAATGTTTTTGGTGCCCTCATTACCACGGATGTAAAATGAAGATGCTATATTCTGCAGCCAGCATTTTTGGGTTGAGTGCACTCATATTCTCTGAAATGTGATAATTATTTAAAGTTTTGAATTCCCCCTCTTATGGAAAAAAACAACACACTTGCCTTCTGATGATAACAGACCTTCTGTATGCCTACCAGAGTAAGCATTGCATCAGTTCTCAGGTCTGATGTTTCATAGATTTCTTCCATGTTGTTTAGGAAAAGAAGGGATGGATAAGAGAATATGTTTGCTGAAAGTGCCAGTAGATGTCTGTAAATTACAGCCCAAATAATGTCATTACAAAGACCAAGCTGGGTGTGGCAGTGCGTGACAACAGCTCTGTGGTTTTGTTTTTATAAAGCTTAACAAAACAAGGGCCCCTGTGCTTACCTGGGAAAGCAGCTGGTTAGAAAAAATACACATAATTCTAAATAGCTGTAGCTGGGATGTGTTTGCTGTTGTTGTTCTTAATTTTAAATGAGTTTAATTAATAGATTTATTATTTTGTTTTAGGGCTTGGTCATGCACCGTAAGAGTAACTGGGCTTTTTTCCAGTGACTTGAATGTGAGCTGCTCTACAATTACCTTTAAATTAGCAGCTAACATAAAGCAATGCAAACAGCACTGGAGATTGAAGTTGTTGTGCTGGCTGCAAGAGAGATGTCAAGGAATTCCTAGGTATTTTTTTTTACCCTGACTCCTCCATCTTTCCAAGTGTAGGTGGATGTTGAAATAGATCCAGATAATGCAAATAACATTTTACAAATTCACCTATGTTCAGCTTCCTCCAGCTGAGAACAGAACTTGCCTTCTGTGTTTCAGTAGAAGTCTCCCGGGGTAATATGGAAGCATGTCATCGTATTTACCTTATAAATAAAGTAACTCTATTCAGAGTGACTGTATCCCCTGAAAATATAAAATAATAAATCACTTTAGTCTGGAACTCTACAGCTGAAGCACCTTACAAGAGTCTAGACTGAAAATAGAATGATTAAGGAGATGGTATAGCCTTTTGCCTCTATAATTTCCCAGGTAAAATTCAATGCTCCAGCAGTAGCTAGGGACAGCAGAAAAATCTGCCGCTATTGTTACAAAGGGAAATTTCTGTCACCATTGGTCATTTAGTTTGCAGTATGGAAAACAGAATGAGCAAAACTGTGATTTAACATGACTTAAGAAATAATTTTGCCATCTGTTCTTACTGTCATGGTTCCATGCAGTCCCATCTACAAGAGAGCTTTTTTTTTTAGGGAAAAGACCCAGTAAACTCTTCAGGAATCTTTGTTTATGGCTATGGATACTCATTTCAGCCATTGTAATTCTTTGGGCACTACTAAATGAGCAGTACCCAAGACTGGAAATGTTTACCAGGTCTCCTAGAGCCCTAGCTGCAGTAGTTATGGAAAAAAAAATAACTAACTTGAGGTGCAAGAAGATTGAATATCTGACTTCTTCCTTCTATGTTATTCCCAGTCATCCTGATGATCAGAATGGGATAACATGGAATTCCACTGTGTGTAATTCTAGGACTTTCTGTCAAAATGCCTTTTGATGTTGCAGTTTCAGTGTCTTTGAGATTGTATATTATCCATTTTTAGAAAAACACTCATTCTAGTCTTTGTTTACCTAGGTAGCTACCTGGTTTGTCTCATCATATATCTTCTGGGTATAACTTTCTCTGTGATTTTTGTCTCCTGCTGTTCTCTAAAGATCTATCAGTGATTGTTGCTTAAATGCTGAATTCATTTAAGGTCATTCTATGTGAAATAAAAGGACAAGGGGATTCAGAAATGAGCTAGAAAATAATTGGGGGTTAAAAGACGTACACAGATGGATGATATCTCTTTGCTTTGATCTCCTTAGTTCTGAAAAGCACCAACTCAGGAAAGATGAAAAAACTAACAAGGATTGAACATGTAGACCAAATACTCTGCTTCCATTTTCTCATACTGTTAGAAAGGTGTATCTACTAAAACCGAAAGGAACAAATAAAAAAGCTGAAGAAAACAATAGGGTATGATATTTTTTTGGTCTTGTTTTGGTTTTTGTGTGACTCATTTAACCTGTAAAGACTCTCACAGCCAGAAGTTATGGAGCCTGACAGCTCTGCTGAATTTTAAAGTTACTAAGTCATTTACAAGGATAATGTAAAAATCCCCAACATAGGTGATAAAAATGTGCTGCAGGAGTATGTACCATTCTCAGGCTGTGATATATAAAATTCTTAAATGTTGTTATTTCACAAGAACTTAATTTTCCTCAGAGGCTATGAATATCCCTTCTCTCCCGATATTCTGCAGGGGAGCATTAACTGTTAAAAAACTTAAAATTTTTAAAGAGTTTGATATGTTTGCTACCAGTTCAGAAAAGGTTTTCTATTATAATAAAACAAATGGAAGTTGTGGTCTCTACCTAAGGAAATGCAAACCACTCATCATTTACATTTTTAGCTCTATGTATTGGAGTAGTAAGGGATGGGGTAAAAACATTTTTTTTTGGTAATAATTTTTACTGGACAACTGCCAGGCTTGCTCTGGCTGTGGGATGATACACTGCCATAGTCATTCTCTATTCTGGATACTTTTTTCTCTCTAAAATTGGACAAAATTCCCGTACAGATTTTATTTACATATTGTCATTTACCACTCAGATATTTAATGGAGAGACAAAAGAAATTAAAATCATATTAGTGGGGTTGGGGCAGGGCAAAAGTTATGAATATGGAGATGGTTTTGTAATTAGTGTAACTTTAAATCAGTCATATATTTAAGCTTGGGTAAAAAATTCTAATGTGGGATATTCTCATGGGATATTAAGATTCTCACCCTCTCCACCACAGAGAGGGTGGTGAAGCATGGAACAGGTTGCCCAGAGAAGCTGTGGATGCTCCATCCCTGGATGTCTTCAAGGCCGGGCTGGATGAGGCTTTGAGCAATGTGGTCTAGTGGAAGGTGTCCCTGCCCACGGCAGGAGGATGGAATTATGTGGTCTTTAAAGTCCCTTCCAACCCAAACCACTCCTTGATTCTGTGATTTTTCTTTTTACTGTGAGCATGATCAAACACTGGAATGGGATACACAGAAGGGTTGTGGTATCTCTGTCCTTGGAGGTGCTCAAGATCCACTTTGACATCGAATTGAACAGTCTGATCTAAACAGACCTGCTTTGAGGTGAGATTGGACTGGAAGTCCCTTCCAACCTCAATTATTCAGTGATTCTGTGATTCCATTTGCCATTTTGAAGAAACACACTGCTAATCGTGCTTTCATGGAAAAGGAGTTGTGCCCCTCTCCCCTTTCCCACAATGTGGTGAGATTGCAAAGATTTCTTGTACTAACTGTGTTTTACAACATACATTGTAAACAGTTACTGTCTCCATAAAATCTGAGAAACTATGCCCTTACTAAATTATTTATTCAGGGATTTATCTGAAGCAATTTAAGAAGAAGTAAAAATATTTGTAAGACTTACTGAAATAAAAATTAATTGAAGTAAGACCATCTTTCCTGTAATTGCTGAGCAGTCAATAGAAAGGAGTGATAAGTAACATTGCACCCCTATTGATCCTGTCACTGAGGAACTAAAGTTCAATGCATTGATTAGACTCCCCATTTCTGTAAGGCGTCAGAATTTTGTTAGCAAAATGTGTTTTAACAGACTGTCAGTTTACAGGGAAAGATGGAAGAAAAAAGACATTTTCTTGGTGGAAAAAGGGGAACAGAATTAACAGCTGCTGTTACAGCTGGTGAATGCGGTAGGTAGCCATAACATTTTCAAAAATGAGCAAGCAATTCAGGACAGCATGGGGCAGGTGCAAGCCAGGTTAGAATAAAATCAAGTCAGAGGAGACTCTTCAGCTTCATAAATTAGGTGATTATTTTTGTGATGCATCCTGTTCAATGATACACTACCTCCAGATTCAGTTATATTTTCATGGATTAATGGCTGGGTCATGGCAATGCATTTTGACTCTCTTTGGGAGGAAAGCCAAGGATATTTTATTAAAATGGATTCGCCTTTGCACCTCTCTTTGGTCTGTTGTTGGCCGTATGTATGCTTAAGTCATCTCTCTGTAATGTAGCTGATCAAATACAATGAAACTACAGGGTGCATTCCCAGGTACAAATTACTTTCTACAGACCACTTGTGTTAAATTCCTCTGCAAATAGCCCCAATTCTTGGTCCTGCTCCAGCTGGCCCAGCTTAGAATACTACTCAGTATTCTAGTTTTCACTTGAGTCTCCCTTGCAGCATCCTTCAGAAATGAGTAGCAGATGCCCAGTTTGATGGTGCAGGTCCTCTGATCATCAAGCGCATATGCTCTTTTGTCATTCTGTCTCAATAATTGAAAGTACTGTCAGATGAGAAAACAAAACAAAACCCTGGTAAGATCCTAAGCAAAAATTGTTTCTGCCTAATCAGCTGGATGAATTTCCAGTTTACAAACAGTTCCTCTGCACATTTATCATCTTCTGTCCAGGGAAAATCTGTCTGTACTGATAGCTCTCAGCTTTGCTTCCTGAGTGCCTAAGCCCACTCACCATTTTTTGCTGTGCTATGATCTTGTATTTCATGCAGAGAATTATTCAGCTAGTAATCTAACCTATTAGTAATGAAGAATTTCATTCTTATCTCCTTGCCTTCATGGTGGCATTCATGGCATTCATATGTATGAAAATAGTTATTTCTTGGCCATTTTGTCCTGAACTATTAAAGAGAAAAATGATGTTTGTAGAATAAGAAAGTTTTAGGGAGCCTTCTTTGCCAAAAATGATGGAGACTCAGCTTCTGTATTGATGCATGTTTAGTAGTTTGTTGTTTTGAGATTTTTTTTTTCCTTTAGTATAAAGATACATTTAATTTAAGAGTAATTCAGCTGAATCTTTCAAAAATACCAGAATTAAGCCCCTTACCCATTTGAGTGTGGGAGATCCAGAAGGAAAGGGAGAAGAGAGCTGAAATACAGTGCAAGTAATTAAAAGGTTGCATCTGCTTTCATAATGCAGCATAGAAAGTTTCTTACAGCATCTGTCACATTTTCAATGGCATGTCACACTATATTGTGAGAGAAATATCTTGTGGATTGTATAACTTTCAGGCAGCACAAGGGTCAAAGGAATGATCTGTACAGAAGGCAATGAAAGAGCAGTTTTCTAAAGTTATTTAGCATGTTAGGAACAGAGACAGCAGTTTCTGTTCCTGATTCAGTGGCAGATAATACAGATCAGGGTGAAACATGGAATAATGAATGCTAATTTACAAAAAGTTTTGACTTGGGGATTTGACTTTTGTATCAAAGAGAGTTGCAGAAGCTACTAGTTAATGAGAAGTGATGGGACTTGAAGTGATGTTTGAAAGAACTGTGGGAACAAAGAGACACAAACTCCAATTACAGGATTGATAGCAGTTTGGGGAGATGAATTATGGGAACACCAAAGGTCTGATGTTTGAGAATATGAGAGGAATATTTTTCTGGTAAGATTAATTGGTTTTGATAGATTAGATAAATGAGATCTTTTAGAGCCTTCTTGAATCTGAAGAGAGCTGTTATCTACAAGGAAAAATGTGTTGTGGCGATGAATATTAGAAATCGTATTTTTATAGTTAGCTACCTTTTCCAAGAAAAGTTAGTTGAACAAAAAGAAACAAACCGTATGCAGTGACTCATAACTTTGTTGTTCTGAATTATGAACTTTTGTGATATATAAGTATAATGGGTAGGATTAAGAACACTCCCATTCTCTTTTGAAGTGCATTCTGGCCAATTTCATGTTGGATGTAGGGAGACACTTGTTTTCAACTTCAAAAGTAGTCTTACAGGAAAGGCAAGGATCATATCAGCCTGGATCTGTTCTTATTTCATCTCTACTGATTCAACCTTCCTCAGGCTTTTAAGAGATTTATAACTAGACACTTGAGAAATGCTAGTAAAATATGCAGTGAAACAAGAACAATAATTGCCATGAGAGCAACAGTGGAAAGGCTTGTTGCCAGTTCCACAGACGTCAACTAATCAGAATAATTTGTGTCTTGGACACATTTCAGAAAGGCCATTTATATAACGAATCTGAGTGAACTGTCTAGCTTAGAAACTCTCCTCTCTGTTGCTAATTTATCAGCTTTCATTCTGAAAAAACAGGAGATGCTGCTAATAGTTTTAAAGAATTCTGTAGTAAAGACCAGAGATGAAATGTAGAGCTTTTATTAGCCAGAGATGTGATTTTCTAACTGATGGAGGGATAGTTTTTATTTCTCACCTATGTGTCATATTTCCTTGACAGTAATAATAGCTGTGTTCCACATTCCTACTGTTTTTTTAGAAACTCTTCTGCAAAGATCAGTGGATGGCCTCAAATGATAGAGATGGTGTTAATGGAAAACAGCTTTTCCATCATCCTGAAACATCCACAATTAGTTCCCTTATTTCACAGACCTTCCTATCTGAAGTGTTTACAGGCTCCCTCTAAAATTAAGAATATTCAAACCAGAGCAGGATATGTTCATGAAATTAGTGACTATTGACCAGAGCTCATCCTCCAGACCTTTACTACAAGAAAGATCAGTTGAAGAAATGAGTTTTGTTTGCATGAAGGTTAAGACTGAAATTCAGTGGGCTTCAGTGTGAGATGACTTCACCACAGGCACGTGATAAATGGAGAATTAGGTACTATGTATATCATGATACTAGACAGTGCAGCCTAATAGATTAGGGACTTTGTCAAAAAAATATGCACAGCTTTGCCCCAGAAGTATGTCACAAATAGTTTTGTGATATAGAATCATACAATCATAGAGTGGTTTGGGTTGGAGGGGAGCCTAAAGATCATCTAGTTCCAACCCCCCCTGCCATGGGCAGGGACACCTTCCACTAGACCAGGTTGCTCAAAGCCTCATCCAGCCTGGCCTTGAACACTTCCAGGGATGGGGCACCCACAGCTTCTCTGGGCAACCTGTTCCAGTGCCTCACCAGGAAGGAATTTCTTTCTTCTACCTAATCTCAGTCTACCCTCTTTCAGTTTAAACTCATCACCCCTTGTCCTGCCACTATATGCCCTTGTAAAAAGACCCCCTCCAGCTTTCTCGTAGGCTCTTTCAGGTTCTGGAAGGTTCTATAAGATCTCAACAGAGCCTTGTCTTCTGCAGGCTGAAAAATCCCAACTCTCTTAGCCTTTCTTCATAGGAGATGTGCACCATCACCCTGATCATCTTGGCCCTGCTCTGGACTCGTTCCAGTCGGTTGATATCTTCCTTATGTCGGTGCCCCCAGAGCTGGATGTAGGTGGGGTCTCACCAGAGCAGAGTAGAGGAGGAGAATCACCTCCCTTGACCAGCTGGTTAGGTTTCTTTTGATGAAGCCCAGGATACGGTTGGCTTTCTCGGCTGCCAGTGATCATTGCCAGGTCACGTTGAGCTTCTCATCAACCCACACCCTCAAGTCCTTCTCCTCAGGGCTGTTCTCAACCTATTCTTCACCCAGTCTGCATTTGTGCTTGGGATTGCCCCGAACCATGTGAAAGACCTTGCACTTAGCTGTGTTAAACTTGATTACGTTTACACCGGCCCATCTCTCCAGCCTGTCAAGGTCCCTCTGGATGGTATCTATTCCCTCCAGAGTGTTGGCTACTGAGGATGCACTTAATCCCGCTGCCTATGTCACTGATGAAGATGTTGAATCGTGCCAGTCCCAATACCAAACCCTGACAAATGGCATTCCTCACTGGTTTCCACTTGGACATCAAGCTGATGACTGCAACTCTTTGAGTTCAACCATCCAGCCATTTCCTTATCAACTGAATAGTCCATCTGTCTAAATCCATATGTATCCAATTTAGAGACAAGGATGTCATGTGGAACAGTGTCAAAAGGTTTGCACAAATCCAGGTAGATGACATCAGTTGCTCTTCCCTTATCCACCAATGCTGCAACCCCGTTGTAGAAGGCCACCAAATTTGTCAGTCACAATTTGCCCTTGGTGAAGCCATGTCAGCTGTCACCAATCAACTGCTTATTGTCCATGTGACTTAGCAGAGTTTCCAGTCCCTATACATGTGTTAACTTTAAAAGCAAAGAAATAATAGGCTTTTTGGAATCCATTGTGTAACTCATAAGAACTAGCTGCACTGATATCAAGCAGATTATCTGCAAAGAGTAACAGCTACGATGCCATACTTATACAACATGAGACATTGTAGGCTTTTAAAAGTAATTATCTTAAGTTGCATAATAGCTAAGGTAGTAGGGACAAACTCTGTCCTAACATTCCTTCCGCAATGAGAGGCTTAGTACAGACTGTATAACAGAATTACAAAGAACAGGGGAATTACTTGCGTGACAATATACCTGGGTGGGGGAAAAAGAGTTCAGGATATAATGGAATGGAAATAGGTATATTTTGTTCTGTAGCTATGGGTTCTATAACATTGAAAAGAAACTAAAGAAATGAGCAATTTAATCCTCTCATCTGAGAACTTGGATTCTATTGCACATGCTAGTCACGTTTACTAATAAGTTGTCAACTTTGAAAAATCAACTGAGAAATACTTACTAAATTTGCAGATGAAGCAAAAGTGAGAGGATTAAAAGTACATCAGAGGGCTGGATTCAGGATGATCATGACAAATGATAGCAGCACTCTGAAAGAAACAAAAGCCAATTCTATGTGAAAACATTAAAGAGTGTTCCTCAGAATAGTGTCTGCACCTTTACAGGAATAAGAAAAGGTGGATGAGACACAAGGATTCATATTAGAAGATTTAAAGGCTAAAACGGATCCTAAGAAAAGAAGAATCTGAGGCTGGCTGTTCTTTTCTGAGCTCATAGAGCCTCAATAGAAATGCTGCATCCGTTTGGGAAGTATGCAAGCCAGCTAACTAGACCAAAAGAGAGGACAAAGAAGATGTAACAAGTGTGACCTACATGCTTAGAAAGCGTAGAGAAATGTTAAAGGGGTTTGGTTAGTAAAACAGGAAGCAGATTAAAGTGCAGGCAGCAGATTGAAGTGGAACACAACAATATTTTTCAGGTGCTTACAAGAGTAGTTATAAAGGGAAAGGTAATAGTTTGCTCTCCCTGTCCATTGTAGATAGGACAAGTGGTGCTGGGCTTAGATTGCAGCAAGGTAAATGAGAGTAGGGGGTTAGGAAAACCCTTGTGACCATATGTATGAGCAGTTTAGCTCTACAGTAAATTACCTAATGACACAAAAAATTTCCACTGGTAAAAATAGTTGATAATGTATTAGTCAAATATCTAGCAGGAATATCTGAGATATAATTGAGCCTTCTTTCATGCAGAGGGATACAATAGATTTCTTGCTCAATTTTCTATGATTTCTGTGAAATATATAAAAAAATACTTCGTTTTTCTCCAGAGTGTCATTTATGTTTCCCAAATAATTTTAGTTTAAGGCATTTTGGTTGATTCCAGTGCTGAAGGACTTTTGATGGCCAAATCTTGACTGTTGTTGCTTAGATGGACCCTATGACTGCTGCAGAGAAATCCATGTATTCACCTTGGAAATCCTCCCTACAGACTCAGAGCAAAGATTAGTTGGAAAAATTGCATTTGTGTGGATATCCCAACAGCTAGGAGTGAAGTATGGGTTTTTGATGGTAGAATCTTTTGAGACAAAACAGAGCAACATTTTTTTCTCTCTTTTAGAAAAAAAATCTTTGGAAAGTTCATTACTATTTTATTATGGACAGAGTTTACAGGATTAACATACTAGAATGTTGACAACATGTCAGTCGTTATATCAGTACTGAATGAGAAACACAATTACCACAATGGGAGAGAAGCATAACAATATTTCCTTCCAGAAGAAATTAGCACAGCAACAGTTTAGGAAAACTTGTGGAGATGCATTGCTAACACCCTTCTATTGTCACTAAGTTTGCCTTTCATTCCATTTTAAAACGTCAGCTGTGAATGTCTCTGTCCATATATGCTGACAGAAGGGCCTTAGGGTAAAGTCTGAGTTCCTCTGAGTCAGTGAACTTTGCCAGTGCCTTGCATGAGGTCAAGTCTTTATCTCCAGCCTTTTTGTTTTCTCCGCATGTATTCTTGCCTTCAGAACAGCAGGTGGAAGTCCAGGGACCTTATGAAAACTGAGACTCATGGAAATTTTTCTAGAAGTAAAAAGAAATAAATCAGAACTGGAGCAGTGTTATATGAATGGCCTTCTGAGAGCTGCCTAGACTAGTGTCAAATGCCTTGTGTTTATTTGTGGTATGATTTGACAGTGGAACTCAAACATTCAAAGCTACCAGATATGTTCATGCCTTTTCCTCAGAATAGTAAATAATGGATATGTTTGTAAGTGTCCTTCAGAAACTCTAAATTCCAGGTTGTGTAATCACCCTTAGTTTCTAGCTTGAGAATTAAACTTCATATTGCAGTGACCTCTCTGGTATAATTGTTGTCTTGTTCAACAAGAATTTCATCACCTTTGTTGCTCAGCCAATCCTGATGTATTAAGTACTTTAAATAACAAATAAACCCATTGAATTCCTATTTTATTTAGCAAGTGTGATGCCTTGTATAATCTAAAATGGTTTTGGTCGGATTCACATTTTGTGCTGTATTATTCAGCACCACCTTTGGTTCTGAAGCCAGGCAGTTGCCCTGGCTCACAACCTTTACCTGGCAAACATCTTTCTTCAGAAAGCCAGTGTTTGCAGGGGCTAAGGAACAGGACAGAGCAGCTGCAGATCACTGCATGTGTATCTTTTAGATCCAGTAGTAGTATGTGATTACTTGAGAATTTAAGAAAACCCTAATCTCCCATGAATTAGTAGATTTAAAATTTGTTTATTTTTCAGGGGCTGAGTGATCCAGCATTTGGTAGGTCTATCCCAAAGCTGAGAGGTGAAACAAACATCTTTCTTTACATATGCATTTAGATTTTTTGCTTAATGACTGTGCCTTCCACAAATAGCTATAGTTCAGGTTTTCTTGTTTGCACTCTGGTGATACTAGACAGTCTTCAATTAAAGCTCTTCCAAGTGTTATCTAAATGTATTGTTTCATTTTTCATCTTTAATTCTGCTTTGAACTTTTCTTGTTTTCTATAGTTTATTGAGGCCTTCTCAAGACAAAAGAAACCAAACCAAATACAGAACCACAACCATTTTCTCTCCCTCAGACTGATGGCTAATTATGTCAGTATGTTCATCTTTTGAAAACTAATCACGATCTGAATGCTTTTTGAACAAAACTAAAATCTAGGTAGATTTTTTCTCTACCACTGTTCAAGCCAACAGGAATAAGGAATCTAGAAAAATCTCTGCGCTGTGGTTGTATGTCTGGCAACTGAATGTATGGCACCTGTGGCATCCAAGGAATGTCTTGTCTTGTACTTAGTGGGATACACAATGAAGATATTAGGATACAAACTGCCTGTGTGATAGAACTTCATGTAAATTCTTCTTTGAAGAAGAGCATGAGAATACTTGAATAGAACACAGTTTCTGAAAGTCTGAGTTAATGAACCTACCTCCAGCATGTATAGCTGTGTTTCGTCCTCACACTGCCATATCTTCTCCTTCTTATTACGTTATTCCTTAAAACAATTTATTTGGACTAGACAGGGGGCTTGTTCTGAGGTGTATTGCACTAACAGATGTTGTTTTCTTACTTACTAACCAGCATTATTGGTTTGATATATTAACACCTCACATGTAGATGCTTAGACCTTTCCAGCAGATGGGTGATTTCAACCTAAAGCATCCAATTATTTTACCCTTTTTTTCTACCATTCTGGTGGAATGAAATATTTTTGAAAACTTTGAAATGCATTCTGTCTTTCTGGGAATAGTTTTGAAAATAATGTGTATCTGAACCATTCTGACCCATGGAAGAAATCTGTTTGCATCTCCTCTGGTGTATAGCAGTTTCATGACAAAGCTATATAATTCTGTGACCTAATTTGCCAGGTCAAATGACTCCATTTTTTTCAGGTAGGAAAGCTGGCAATCTGGGGACATCTTTTCAGATTACAGTTTTGCCAGAGGTACGTTTATGAGGCAGTATGATGCTTCTGGATGGAGAAACATCAGCTTCTTCCAGAAATGTGTTTACATATGTTATTTAAATAGGAAATCATCCAGTCTGCTCAGAAGCACTTTTGAAGGAAGATTCATACTACTAATAGGAACCAAGCTGAGGACACACACATTTTGTCTGCTTTGTGCATGAAAAGGGAAGTCTGCCTGTTGGTGCTGGGAACAACCGAGGGTGATATAAATTTGACAAAAGTGGAAGCTGCACTCAGTCATTGAGGGCCGCAGCGGTGGCGGCAGCTCCTGTCAC